>NC_056739.1:1035535770-1035623270 GCF_019279795.1 Protopterus annectens | reverse complement strand
TCTGTTGCACTAAAAAAATTCTCATAGATTTTACCAAACAATAGAATGTATACTACACTCTATTTTTTCTTATTTTAAAACTGCACATAGGCACGGTAAGCAATATTTACTTAATAAGGATCTGAGGTTTAATGCATCATTGAGCAAATATAACAGCCTGAGCTCTGCCCTCAACCTTTTGCAAACTCATACTGTCAGAGGGATTTAAAGGCTTTAATTAACCATGAGTAATATGCTTAATAATTTACTGAGGCAAATTTACAGTGCACCAGGAGTGTCATGAAGTGCATTTATATAAAAAGTGAAATATTCATTAACTTAAAGCTTCCGGGAGAATGAACAATTTTTTTTGCCTGTGTATTCTAAATATGTAAACAAAAAATAAATGTCTTTGCCTTACAGCAACACATCCAACCTTTTAGATAGTGACCTCTTCAACTCATATGGATGTCTTACTTTAGTTTGTAAATATTCTATTAAAGGGCATTTTATAACCAAGCTTTCACTTTCCCATAGCCTAGTATCTTAACGAACCAACCAATGTTAAAGATAAACCACTGCATGCTTATATTCTTTATTTTATGGCAAAACGTCTTCAATGCAACTATGCTAAACAAACTATGGCATGGTATATCCTTTAGTGAAATTTTGTTTAAACCACTCATTACTAGACAGCAGCACAAATTTCTCTGGGTTTACTCAAGGCTAGCATAAAATGTCAGTGCAGACAACACTCAACTTATTACTCTGTTTGCAAAGTCCATGCAAAACTTATGGCTATCTTTAAGAAGTGTTTGCTGACAGGGACTTGTAATCAAGTTACTTTCACATAAAGCCTGTAATAGTCAATTGCAATGTGACACTAGCACTGATACCAGGTCAGAATCAGTATGTGACACTAACTCTGATACTAGGTCAGAATGTGACATCAACTCTGATACCAGGCTGTTTGCACTTTGCAGTAACATTGCAAACTTGTATTTCTTATGGTAGAGTTGAAGAAAAAATGAAAACAGATGAACAGAACTGATTTTACACCAGTCCATACTGACCACTTCCAATCAACCATGAGCGATTGATGTAAACACCAAAAAATGTCTGCAAAATGGTTACAAAATCAGGAATTCTGCATTTAGTGGCTGTTTGTGATCCACCTTCTTAAAAATAAAACATTTATCTATTTTCTGTTTGATAACCAGGTAGACATGGCTTGAAGACCCAATTCAGCTATGTCTCAGGCCCAAAAATGGGCAAAAAACAGCATAACAGAAACATACAAGGGTAAAGTTATATAGTACACATATACAGTTATGAGATAAAGATTATATACAAATGTATATGGTGGAAATAGCATACACACACACACTATATATATATATATATATATATATATATATATATATATATATATATAGTTAGCATATAGATATATGTGTGTATATATCTGAATTTTAAATTAATATAAAATATTTAATATTTAATAATGTTTACAAAGTGATAGTACATAAGGAGGATTCACAATCCTCCTTAACTATCACTTCCTCTCTAATTGTTATCTTTCACTTCTCTTCTATTTTTCAGAACATGCTGGTCATATTCTCTCCATTCTTACATCTGCAGAACTAACTTGCTCTCCCCTAAACATCAAAAAAAAAAAAAAAATTACTACATTTCATATACTTTTAATTGTACATTTTATGTATATTTTTGCACCTGATTTCTTTATTTTTACCATGCATATATTTTGTATCTTTTGTATTCTTTGTGATTTCAAAAACCTGTATGTTGTATGCTGAAGCTTTTCTCCTCAGGTCTCCACTGAAAAAGGGCCATTTGGCTCATTTGGACAAACCCGGTCAACAAATGTCAAATAAATAATAAATAAAACATGTAACTAAAGATTTTGAGAGCAGATAAGGGCTGCTTTGTCACCTGGTCTGTGTATTTTCCTATATCGTCAATAAACTGCTAATCCTGCTTAATGTATTTCCTCTTCTTCCCAGAATTACAAGATCATTATCTCGTCTGTTCCAGGCACATTAGTATGCAACCTTGCTCAGTTGACTGTTTTCCCACTAAGAATCACTCCCATCTGCATCTCAAAAAAATCTGTTTCAGTTATTCACATTTTAAGTAAAATACTTCCCTGGCTGCTCACTTTAGAACTTCAAATTGTGCGTTCTTGTTCTTGCACATCTCTTTCCTTTTTGAGAGATGGATAGTACTCTGACTTGACAGATTTGCGTGATGTACTTAAAAGAGTCTATCATCCTCTACCATCTTTAAGAATGCACATTCTAGGCTTTTACACCTCCCTATATATGTTTTATACCACTTTGCTGCCTTTTTCTGAAGTATAACTACTACGTCTATGACTTGAAAAGATGAACTCCCTAGGACTGTGCACAACATCAAACAGTTTTTCCTTCCTGTCTACAAAGAGCAAAAATACTTTATTTTTTCAAAGCCTCTTCCTAAGCACACTTCTTTTCTTCTTATTTCGGTTTTTCCCAGTTAGGGGTCGCCACAACGGAACTCCGGTCCGCTAATGATTGGCAGTAGATTTTTATGGTGCTGAGATGCCAGCTCGATGCCCAACTTTCAATGAAGGCACACCCATTCATGCATGTCTTTCGTACACCAGCCACTCGACCGCGGGGAGGACATGCAGACTCCACACAGAAGGCGCTCCAGCCGAGAATCGAACGCGAGAACTAATTTTCTAAAATTGTCCTTGGTACTATCAGACTTTGGTGGTCTACCATTAGGGATTCTGACATTCCTTATTTTATTGTTACTAAATCCCATTCCACTGTTCATCACTTTACTTGTTTTTTTGCCTCCAGATAAGTGTATTGCAATGAATTTAACTTGGTGTGTTAAGCTCAACTTTGAAAATCTTTTTATTTTTCTTACTAATCTTTTGCCTGTGTTTCTGTTTTCAGCAAAAAAGAATAATGTTTTTTTCCAGAGCTTCTGGGGAGTTACTAATGAAGACGTTTCCAATAATAATAATAATAATAATAATAATAATAATAATAAAGTAGCCCAGACACAAGCTCCTATCTAGTCAATCCCTTACATTTTTTGAAATGTATTTGAAGGTCTGGATATAATGATGCCTCCTATGCCACATTTTCAAGCCTCCTCACTTACCATCTGTTGTGTCTTTCAAGGGTCCCTGTCACCTTACAGCAACCAATACAGGGCTAATCCTGACTGTGGTGAGGTTTCCATGGCTTCTACAACTCTAATGAGAAGGAGCATTTCTTTTTTTAAACCTACCCTCTTGTAAATGTAATGGTTTCAGGACAGATGCCACCATGCCCCCTAATGCACCTCTGCAATCTGATGCCTGCATTTTTGGGATCCAGCATAACTGACCACTCCAAGCTACCAGGGTATCAATGGGAAGAAACCACTGAAACCCCTTAAAAGAAAAGAGAGCAGACCACAAGATACTTCACCTTTGTAATCACTCCTAATTAGCTTCAACAATGCTTTGGGCTTGCTCCCAAACTTGGCATGTCATTAACATCATTGGTCACCTTTAGCTGCCAACATCCTTTCATGACAGTGAACTACATTTACTAGGACCTTCTGTGTTCTGCTGTCTTTACTACGACTGTCTGTCTCTCACATCTGGCTAAGGAAGGCTAATAAAAATGCCACTTCTCTAGTGCAGTAGTTTCTGACAAGACCCTCAAAGGAGTTCCCATCAGTGTCATAAAATAATTGGTATACTATGCAAAACAAATATATATGATCTAAACTACATTGACCATCACAGCCATAAAAAAGCCAGTATAAGAAGAGAAATCATTTACCAATGATCTGTTTACCTACAACAGTAAACCATATGGTGGTCTCATCCTGCCATAGCCTTTGGTCCTTCTAACATAGATTGACAGATACCTTTTTGGATCTATCTAACATAGTAGCCTCGACCCCAGATTCAAAGGCTGTGGGTAAAGGGATGAAAAGCTAAACATAATGAGTAAAAGCTATGTGCAGCATTGTAGCAAGCATAGAAATCAGTCTGACATACGAGACTGCCTTATCCTTGAAGGAGGCTTTATAACAGGAAAGTCATCAAAGTTTTGCAGTTCAGGCACTGAAGATGACTGTCAACAAAACAGGCGTCAGATCAAATAGGATAATCTTCTCTATTTGATATGGAGAAAGGATTAAGAATGAAATCCTGTTCTGCTGAAGATTGAAAACGTCCTTTATTTGACTGCAATTCTCCAAAAGGAGAACAAACCTTGAAGAGAAAAATCTGGTTGTCTTTGGAATAGGTTGAGTTGCAAACTTGTTTTTCAGGAAGAATGTAGAACTCCTCTCATAAATGCTTCTAACATTCTTCTGGAGGAGTAGCAGAGATCCCCCACTGTAGTGAAACAAGGGCATTAAAAATCAGTTATCTGGAGAGAAAAGTTTAGTTAGGGTAACTTCTGTCACTGGGAACTTCTCCCTATATCACCAAATGCTGTAGGACTCCACCCAGAAGATCTACTGCTAAAGGCTTGTTCTTAGTGGAAATCACCTGATCAAAAGGCCACTTATTAAAGAAGTAAGAACCTCCTGGTATGCAAATCTAGAACAGAAACAACACCAAAAAACAAAAATACAGTCTCCTTAGTTTTACCCTTTCACTCTAATTCTGTTACCAAAGTATAAAGAAGGACCTCTGTAGTTACAAACAAGTTTCTTAGTTTTGTAGCCACATACTGAGAGCAAGACCACCCTTTCAGAAGTCCTTGCCTTATAGTCATAAACTATAGATTTTACTGCACTAAAGCTGAGTCTCAGTCGCATTTCTAAATTCTTTTGAAAGAGTTCACTTATTGTCAGCAAAACGCTTCTTTTGTTTGCTTTTACTTCCAAGTGCTGTATTCTCCAGCAATGAAGTAACCAAGGCACTCTGGTATATAATTGTAAACAACACATTTAAAGCATTAAAGAAAAGAGAAACACCAACACAGTACATTTTCTTCCCAAAAAAGCGTTTTTTCTCTTTGTCTAGAAGCAAAGAATCATCAACCACCAACTTTTGTCCACACTTTATATCAGCTAAGTCAGCTTACTAAAACATTAAGAACAGCATCATTCTCTGAACACTTCAAAATGGATTTGCAAAGGAGAGAAGATGCCAAAGTAGATACAAGGAACAGACTCCATCCTATTTTTGAAAAAAGTTGACTACAGATAATGCCATCCTTTCCCCATAAAAGTACTGAACCCAGAAATCCATTAAAGAGGCAATCGCATTAGAATAAAAGTGCAACCATAACTCTCTTAATCACAACAGTCTTTCCTATTTCCAGACTCACATTCAACTTCAAAGTTCCTGGAGTATTAAGCATCAGTAAATCAGAATTTACAAAAACATTTCTAAAAACTTTTTGACAGCTTAACTTAACAGTGGAAGCAGGTTTTTAACTCCAAACCAGCACTTGAAACCATGTTACAATATTTGTTGCTGTGATGGTGCTGCGGTAGTGTTGTCACCTCACAGTAAGATGTTGTCCTGTTCGATTCTCAGCTAGAGCGTCTTCTGTGTGGAGACATGCATGAATGGGCATACCATCGTTGAAGGTTGTGCGTCAGGGCCAGCAACTCGGCACGTAAAGATCTACTGCCAATCATTAGCGGACCGGAGTTCCACTGTGGCGATCCCTAACCAGGAAAAGCCGAAAGACACAACAACGTAGGGAATCAATGTTACAGCATTCTCAACGTTCTGAAGCACATAAACAGAATGGAAAGGAAGTGTCACTTGTACCTGAATATTATGAAACACAGCACACTCCCAAACAAGCTACAAGTTCCTTCTTATCTTTTGGCTGTATTAAAGTTTAGAGGTTTAAACCTGATTAATTTGCTAGAACTCATCCACAATTATCATAGGGGGAAAGAAAGTTAAAAAAGGCAGTGCTGATACAAATGTCAGTTTCATTGCTGTAGAAAAATAAAACTCAGTGCAACCTTCTAAATAAAAAATATCGAGCAATCAAGAAAGCAATGATGAATTAAGATGGCCAGAAACAGATCACACCTGAGCACAAATTCATTTGCTGTCCTTGTATTACCATACAGCTGTAAACCCTGACAGCAGAGTTTAACAGTATGCTCAATTTCTTTGAATGAACAAAATAATTTTCAGAAATCTACTTACAGGAACAACTTTCTCTAAATACACTTCTTCACAGGCAGTTGCACTCGTATCTGTCTTATGCACCCATTTAAAACCCATATAAATAAGGACAAACAGCATACAAAAAAGGATGAACTCCTTTACTGCTGTGAGCTTTAACATATACTGCAAAACTGGAACTTCCTCAAATGTGGCAGAAATACCTGTCAATCTTCAGTCTCGAGAGTGAAATACAGGCTCCCAGACTTACCGCTCAACCTCTTAGTGTAAAAAATCTTGATAAAGACTAAAATAAAGGGGACAAAGGCCCAGAAATGGGGGCAGATTTTACATATTGCTATTATAAACTTATAAGGTTGCTAGAATAACAGGGTTTCTGTTAGAATGCATTTTTCTGAAGGATATGAAGACTGAAACTCAAATGTATGTCATTATTTAATTACTTTAATCCTCTGTGATTTGCCACAAAACCACAAATTTTGTAAAGAAGAGACAAAGTATGAGGCAAAAATCTGGACATTCTGCAAAAATTAGGACAGCTGAGAGGTATGCTTCCAGGATATGAAATAAACAGGCAAAATATGCAACTGTTGCTAACAACTTAAAAGTTCATAGAATGGTTAAAATGTATTTAGATACAGTTATGAATGTGTTGTTAGCAAAACAAATATTTATTTTTTGCCATGGATATTTGCTTGAAAACCTTAACAGTAAATGTGTGATAAACCATTTCAATATGGAACAGCAACGTTTTGGGAAGTAAAACGAGGAACTGTTTCTCAAAATGAAGGAAGTAAAGTTATAAGTTATACCAGGAAGTCAGCTTCAGATGTTAAACATGGATTTTGCCATGAAAAATAAATCAGATGCTCTTTCCAGCAAATACGACCTACAGGACTCATAAATGACAACTTGGGCATCCTAAGACAGGCTAGCCATCAGAGTCCAATCTTCTGCTGGAAACATTTTTAAGCCAGTTGATAACAGCTGATCAAAATACAGCTGTACTATGAAATGACAACTTCCTGAAAGCTAAGAAGCTGAAAGGATGAAAAAAAATGCCAGAAATTCAGAAGGGTGAAAAAAACAGTTTTAGTTGTTTTTTGAGGAGATGGGCCATCTGCACCTACCCAATGTAAGGTGCAAGCTCCCCACCAACACCCAAACTTAAGTATACCAATTCCACAGTTGTTCCAACTTGAAGAGAAGAATCTCCCAAAACAAATGAATCATTGTCAGTGAGCACTTAAAAATCACACCAGCTATGAATCCTATGGGAAACAGCATTCAGCATTACGCTGTCCATCTTTTTTTTCCAACGTGTTACTGACACTTGAGCACTTTCAATTTGAACAATTGTAGGGGAGCCCCAAAACACCAGTATTAAAGTGAGTTTGAACACTGAGAATGAGGTAAGTAAAACCTGATGCACTTCTACCCCAAGTCCAAACTTCACACCTCAGAATAAAGCTAGCATTTATAAAATACATGAAGAGTCCTCATTACCTTTGAAACAGAATTAACATTCTTCTAAGTTTCACAGAAAGCTAGTATTTGTTTTTGTTTTACTGGCAGCATGAAGATTCAGTCAGTGCACCTTAAACTGTAGTAACCTCTACATCTGATTATGCCAGACTTTTTTGCTTACCTTGCCCAGATTGGTGTGTTCTACAGCGATCTCCCTGAAGAAGAAGTAAACATAGCTGCCATATTCCATTGCATGCAAAAAATGGGGCTCTAGGAAAAATTAAGATAGAAATGCATTTAGAATTCTGAAACACCATGGTTAAATAAATACTCTGAAATATATAAGGCATAAAGTCAACATTTTTTAGAACTGTAAACCTTTCTTCAGAAAATATTTTAAACGGACTTCTCTGTGGTTTATGATCTGATTCACAGCTACATGTCATACATTTAAATGCTCTACCTTCATAGCTACCTATTAACACAGTTTTCTATATTTATGGTACCCTTTCCAGTTTTCAGCAGGAGCCTCCAACAACACATATTAACATTCTGGGAGAGAATCGGGAAGAAGTGATATGGTACATTAAAATGTCACTGTCAGTTTGTCAAAGTAGAACACTACAGAAGAAATTACACAATTGTTGAAACAGTACTAACCAAACTATTTTTTCATTCTGAGTATTTGGGGTGAAACAAAAAAATACATCACCTTCAAAGGCTTAATAAACATATTATGCAAAATGTAATGTCTTCATAGCTAGATCAGGAACAAGTCTTTATTATTATTACTTGGTAAATTAAGCAATAAGCAGACATTAATGGTCTACTATGTTAGCATCATGCTGTTTAATTGGCCTCAGTGTGAAGTTTGTATGGTACGGTTAGTCGATTGTTATGCAGTGGTGGTGCTGCGGTAGTGTTGTCGCCTCACAGTAAGACGTTGTCCTGTTCGATTCTCAGCTAAAGCGTCTTCTGTGTGGAGACATGCGTGAGTGGGCGTACCTTCGTTGAAGGTTGTACGTCAGAGCTGGCAACTCGGTACGTAAAAATCTACTGCCAATCATTAGCGGACCTGAGTTCCACTGTGGTGGTCCCTAACCGGGAAAAGCCGAAAGATACAACAAGTATGGTTTTGTAAATGCCAGCACAAAATAGGGTAATACAAAAGGCTGTGAAGCAAAACATTCAGCTAAAGTGTGTTTTATCATGTCAGAGCTGCAGTTGACATGAATAAAGCATGACAGTGTTGTGTGATACGCATTTTCTTTGAGGACTAAGGTATGTGAGAGCTAACACATACTAAGAGGGTATAAAATACATTCAGACAGGCAGACATATCTAAACAAAAATAAAACAAAATAAGGGAAAGTAACGAACATGGATTTGCATGCATTAATGTAATCAAAACACTGACAGGTTGGAAAACACATTAGGGCAGGCAGATATATCTAAACAAACAAATCAACAACAAAAAAATAAATAAATAAAACAAAGTAACACCAGGGGACAGCAGCACTGTTAGGTGAGATGACAGGAAGTCGTCTTTCTCCAGCAGTGCTGTAGATAACCATGAATCTCATCAGAAGGAGAAAGTGAAAATCAGCATGATTAGGGACTTCCAGCATGCATTACAATACTCAGAACAATGCAGGATAAGGTGAGAAACTGCATGTCTTCAGAGTGCAATATGACTGCTGACTACACTGGTTCTGTTAATGTTTGTTGTCAGGAAGCGAAGATTCCATTTGTACCGCATACCTCGCATGATAATGGGTTGTAGCATGTATGCACTCAAAGCAGCTTAGAAAACTGCACTTACGGCCAAAGTATGAGTGAAACCTGACAGTGGTCAACGTTACAACATACATCAGTGCAGATCTTGGGAGCTAGCTCCACTGTGTATTAGAAACCTGATGTTTAAGCTGAGGGGACCAACAGACAAATTCTTCTCCAAGACAAAAACAGTAAGTTACATACTTATCTTTAAAATGACAAAGAAACATATAATTACCCTTCAACCACTTAGAATCATATTTTATTGTCCTTAGAGCAGAACCATCTCCCATACTGCGATAGATAACAGCATCGCTAGCCAGAAAATCTGCAACAGTAGCTGAGTAAAGCTTGTCATCTGAAAAACAACACAGACCAACTTAAATGCTGCTCACATGAGCCTACAATTCAAATTATGCAAAACTGTTTGAGGCCATTCATGTTCTTTCAGTAATTACTTGAATTATTTTGCTAAAAACAGAGACCTTATCTTGAATTAAGTGAATCTGATTTTGATTAGGCTTAATTGTTACAGATGCCTTGAGCATCTCTTGCTGTATAAATGAATTATTGTAGCTTACAGCTTTCCTTGGCATGCACTCTAGCTACATATTTTTCATTTTAAAGCATACTAGCATCACCATCATCATTAATCATCCAGATTTATTACTACTGAAGTTCCTACCTGCAAACAGAGCAACATTGGTTTGCTTGGCATCAAATGGGCATCTTGCCAGACCACTTATTTCTTCACCATCATAATCCAGTATATCCAGCTGCAAGGAAAATAGATTACTAAATAGGATCCACTATGCATATGGTAAAAGATTATTAAAAAATAATGTTTGGTAAAAAAAAAAAAACACTCCTTAAAACGTGATACTTTTTTCAACACAGAAAGCTCTGGCATATATTAATTTTGCTAAATTACTTATACATTTAGGAAATCCTGAGCATATAACTTTATAATGACAAACTTGATGTAAAATAAGTTAACACAACCACAGCATTCCTGACAACAGTCTAACAACATTGTCTTCAACAACAGCAACTCTCTGACAAAAGTCTATCTGCTAAAGCTGTCTTTGAAAACAAAATCACACAGAAGCTACTTACATTGTACAAAATTAACATTCTTAATATAGTTTTTATCAAATCTGCAAATTAACCTGATGGATACATGTTAGCAAGTTAGCTGTTGCTAAGTTATTTCTCCAGCTAATCAGGATTTGGTGCCATTTTTCTTTTTATCAAATCTGCGCAAAACAGAGCTAGCTTTTGTCTATTTTCTTTAATGGTTAAGGGTAGATCTTGTGAAAAGGAGACTTTATGGTTGTTCCACATGAGGAATTTATGTTTTTTGGCTGCACTTAATATTTTTTGCGTGATTTGAAAGTTGAGAAGTTTAACATAGATTTGTCGGGGGACTGTGGTGTCCTGTCTTCTACGAAGTGCTGGTGGGCTCTTTCGATGGTGATTTCAGGCTTCTCATCATCAAGTTGCAGTAAAGATTCAAAGATTTGTTTAGCAATAGTAATTAAACCTTGGCTGTCATAACTCTCCGGAAGACCTCTTATTAGTATATTGTTTCTACGACTTCTTGCCTCTAAGTCAGTTATTTTCATTTGTAAGTCTGTTATGACTGTAGATTTAGCACAGAGATCTTCAGTTAGAGCTTGTATTTGCAGTTCATTTGCCTGTGATTTTTGTTCAAGTGATCCCACTCTTTCTGCAATCTGAGTGAAGGATTTTACTATTGTTGAGAGCTGTTCAGAAAAATTCTGGATAGCTGAGTGTATGGGTTGTAGGGCCTGTTTTAGTTCATCCATGTGAAAGCCAGGGTCTTCATTAGAGCTGACAGTATTTTTGTTAAGTTCCATCTGTTGTTTATTAGTTTTTTGCCTTTTTGATAGGGACTCTTTTTCTGGTGAAAAAATTACTGAAGACTTAGCCTTTGTTGTCTGTATCTCCATTGTGATAGGATCATTTGAAGATTTTTGCTGCCTTGCCATGTGGTCTTCCAAATACTGGAGCAAGATTAGGCCTTCTGAAACACAGTGAGTATGAGGCCTTGAGATTTAATATAGATTATAAGTTTGATTTTAGACCTTTTTTCAAAGCTAAGAGTATTGAGTGGGTTGATTTTATGATGAAGTGAAGAATTCCTTTGTTCCTAGAGACGTCACAGAGCTTTGAGAAGAATAAAACTTAAAGAAAGCAGGATAAAATGAGGAGCTCAGAGTGGATGCAGCTCACCAGGCGACCACCATTTTGGAATCACTAGGATTTGGTGCCATTTTTCTGGAAGTTCCCACAGTCAGACAGATTGTGAGTTGTAATTGCACACACCAGCTGCATAAGAGTTTTCACTTAATGAGCCTGGCAGTTTGCTGCATAAAGCCAGTGGGCACATGTATGCTAACCAAGTAAAAGTGAATAGTCGGCAGACACATTGCTAACAAGTGATATCCGTCTAGTTATGTGGCCAACTTACAGTGATTCCAAGAGGAAAAGCCATTTAGAAAGAAGAATGGTTACTGGCAGGGGCATTGAATAAGCATGTTTCTTATCATTCAGAATGGTTCTCTTCTTATATCATCTGACATAGTAAGAACACAATTGTTATGTCTATCAATTAGGACCCTCTTTGATGGGGACTTCTGGCTGCACTTATTCTCAAGCAGCAAAACCACTGTGAAAAAAGTAGCAAGACGAACAGACAAGGATTATCTGGAAGACAGAGCACTATGGAGCACCAAATCAAAAAGAAAACAAGACGGACATTTCCTGAGTAGTGAGCACACTGGACCTCAGGATCATAATAAATGATCCAACTGTGGACACATCGAAGAACCACTAGAGCTACTCTTAAAGGAGCAGATAAGACTGCAGTTTGGACCAGAGGGGGAATAACTCAAAGTCACCACAGAAGCAGTCCCCCTCCAAGAATGAACAGACTTAAAGCCTCTCATTCCACATGTGCCTAGGGATAACCCACAAATCAAACCTGGCAATTTTTTTTACTCGGAAAGTGAACTGCCCTCCCCAGAAGGAGCAGTGCTGTATTGAGTAAGTCCTCCCTTTCCACCCATTTACCAGTTTCCTCTAGGAACCATGTGAAGAACTGCTTGAATAGGGATGAAAAACAACTTAAGTAAAGTGGAAAAATGCAGGGAGAGGTCCACACTGGGGAAGAATAACCAGCCTTTTACCCAAAAATATTAGGACACTCAGAACAGATGAAATTGTTCTCAAATGAGCTTTCAATGTAACATGGTTAGAGGATCCTATTGCTGTAAAAAAACAAAAATTAAAGACCCTGGGGAGGAAGATGTCCATAATGCACAGAGAGCAGCACTCACCTAGAAGGGATGCTGAGTAGTAATCAGTACAAGTCTGCATTTGCATCCTGCCTCTTTACCCCAGAGATGGGCAGGAGTGGTCCATAATGAATTGGATGGAGATAAGATCCAGCAACAGGTGCCTAGAACTTACAGATACCTGTAGTTATAGGCCACCAGCTATCTCCCAGAAAAATTACTATCTGAATGCAACTATAAACCTAAAAAGCAGACTTCCCCATCACACCATATGAAGAGCATGACATGGGCCAGCATACCAGGGATCCAGGCAAGGGGGAAAAAGGGAGTCAAGTCCCCAACAAGGAAGGAAGAAACAACATTGACTGGATCCTAAAGAGAAATTCCAAGCCCCCCAGGGTTGTAATCAAGCACATCAACCAAGTTAGCAAGAGGACAGGAAGGAGAGCTCACACAAACTCCAGAAGAAGCACATGGCATGGATCTTGTTGAGAAGACCTTTTAAGGTGTGGCATAAATGACACAATATAAGGAATTAGGTCAATGCTTTACAACTAACAAGTCACCTGACTGGCTGACCTAGGGAATCAACCTGGGATTACCCTATCCAGAAGCCACCCATTCCTTTCAAGATGTGGAAGAAAGGGGTTACTTGTGGATGTCTGGTCCCAGTTTCTGATTTACACAAATGAGAACTGCAGCTAAGCTTAATCACAGAACCAGAGACCCAGAGTAAGGAAAGTTGTCAACCAGCAGAAGAAGAAGAAGAAGAAGAATATACTCCTACCTCAGAGTCCTAAAATGAAAAGGTCCCCAAAGTGAGGAAGGGAAGGCCAAACTATTAGATCCTACTGACAAAGAGGCACCCACAATAAAGCCATAAATGCTTTTAAGCAGCCCAATTCATACCAAATTCAAGTACCAAGAGAAAATAAGGCAAGAGGACTTTGGACAAACACTTGTCCCTAACTCAGTGGAACCTTGCTGATCCTATAGGATCCACTTCCCCTGAAACTATGAAGCTCTCCTCCTCAGAAGGGAATGCAGAAAGAGTTTACTCACATCAAGCCCCTGTTGAAACCTATGGCCTGAATTGCAGAGCCAGAGACCAACTGTCAGTCACTAGGGGACAAAACAATCATGTCCCAAATGTCCCCACCACTTCTATGAAGAGAAAGAAAAAAAAAGCTTTAGAGAACTACAGAAGAGATCTTGATCCAGATGCAGAAAGAAAGGATCAAGGGCACCCTCCTCAAACTGCTGCAGCAGCCACCCCTGCTTAATTGCCTAATGAATCTGAGGAACCCTGTAAAGGAGCCTCATACCACAGCAGCAGGAGGGTCACAGATGGAGCTCTTGCTAGTTCATTCCAGGAGACAACCTCCCTCCCTGGCACATTCAAGAAATGGCTCCCCAAGCTGGGGATGGGGGATAAACTAGCAGATAATGAAACACACACTGCCCCATGCATGACCCTGCCTGCTAAAGTTGTTTATGACTTTTAGCCTCTTCTGGTGTCAGTCTAGGCAGTGGCCCTTGAAGTCTCCATCCTCTCAATATAGAAAAAGTGTCACTTTCATATATTCACACTCTTCCTAGCTGGTTCTTAAGGGCCACTAGTCAAGCATGAGTCATTTGGATCATAGCCAGTGAAATCCTGAACCATTTATTTGGTAATAACCAAAAAAATACACAGACTGGTTTCGGCCGGATCAGTACACAGCCTTCATCAGTGTAAAGTAAAAATAGACTGTAGAACAAACCAGAATATATACAACCATCTGCAGTGTTATTGGTAGATTCAAAATTGGTGACTGTTGAACCACTTATAGGCTGTTATCCTTGTGGTCACTGTTCCAATTGTATTAGAATGATACAATCTAAACAATTTTCCAGCACGAATTGCTCAATAGTATACGATCTCAAGTTTTTTGGGAATTGCAGCAGCAAATGGGTGATCTATATGGCTACATGTTCTTGTGGCTCATTTTATGTGGGCCAAACTTCCAGGCCCATGAGGATGAGAATATCTGAACATATTAGTAACATTAAACATAAAAGAATCAATAATGCACTTTACAAACACCACCTAATACATCGTTCTGCCAATTTTTCTTTTATGATCATAGACATTATAAGAGGAAATATGAGTAACAAGACGGGTTGGCATTCTATCTTAAACACAAAAGAGAAAAAATGGATTGTTAAATTGGGTGGTATGTTCCCACCAGGTCTGAATGAGCAATTTTGAATCTACCAATAACACTGCAGATGGTTGTATATATTCTGGTTTGTTCTACAGTCTATTTTTACTTTACACTGATGAAGGCTGTGTACTGATCCGGCCGAAACCGGTCTGTGTATTTTTTTGGTTATTACCAAATAAATGGTTCAGGATTTCACTGGTTATTATATGCTGGCTTCGTTTTTGTTTGGCTCACATCAGTTTTGAGCCGTGCATTTCCACCGTGCAGGAGACCTTGTTTTGCTGTTTCATTTGGATCATAGTCATGTCATGGAAACTCTGGTGGAAGTTTGAATGCAGAAACTTTTTTAGCAGTATCAAAAGTTGTCAGCCAAACTGTGTCACTGTCAAGAAAAGAGCATAGATTTTTCCCTGGGGATATATGGTGAAAGTGTACATAATGGGGTACATTGTTAGTCTCCTACCAGTAGTAGGGAATGTGCCTGATCTTCATGATTATTTCTTTGGCCCTAACCTTAGTAAGAACATGTGAGAAATGGCAGACAGGGAAAACTCACACTTACATAGCAGATGAGTGATGTGAAGGCAAACACCACACAGGTATGCTTCTTATAAACATGAGGATAACCTAAACATAGGAGGTTCTTCCTTACAATATCTACCATGTACACACTATATTGACTTTACAGTAACTAGATTGTTGGCCTTACTGATAATTCAGAGGTAGTAGCTGTCTCCATTGCAAAAGTGGTCATCCCCGTTCTAGTGAGCACAAACACCTGAGTGTGCTTAAACTGCCTCTCATGCATGTTTAGAATATAACCGAAGAGTAGTTGTTACCTGGTGCATGATGCTGATGCACTAACGTGCTGATGCACCAACTTGAAGTAATGCTGTCACTTATTAGTCTAAGTTAATTGCATCACTGCTTGCACAGTACCCTCTCTTCACAGAAATAAGTGTTTATGATCCAAAGCAAACTCTGACTGGTAGATGTCAGTTACATTTGGACTCATGCAGATTTTACACTTTAATTTTTCACACCTTCCCCATAACTGTGGACTATTTTACCCTGCTGATATGACCACGGCCATTTCTGCCACTTGCTCTCGGCTTAGGGATATCCTGATGAGCCAAGGGTACCCTGTAATTATGGTGTTTAAGATGTGAGCTCATTGACATGAGGGTCTTTTACGTCTTCCCCTGTGTGTCTGCACACACCCACAAACTGTACATGCATGATGAAATCTAAAGTGATAACAAGGCTTGGCAGAGACAAGCATACAACCTCAGCTCATGTTGTACTCCTAGCTGTCCAACGGAGGACAACATGGCACCAGACCAGAAACATCCTATCATCACTGGCTCTTCCAACTGTGTTCCCTTCAAGAAGAATATTTTTCTGTATGTGCTTGGTAAGAGTCTCTTAAAATGTCACACACACACACACACACACACACACACACACACACACACACACACACACACACACACACACACACACACACACACACAGACACACAGTTACTTACATTTAGCACATTGCAGCCTGTTTTGCTGTAGGTACAGTACGGTGTTGGAAGGTCACATAACTAGGAGAACAGGTACATTTTGTTTAAAAGTGTTCCCTTTTCTTTCAGTATGTGCAACCTTCAAAGTACTACATGTAGAGCTGAAGGGATGTGTGGACAGAGCCTCCAGAGCAGGGTGTGGTGGGGAAATTTTACATATTAGTTGTGATATTTTTGCAGCTTGAGCAAGAAATGTTTGATGTTTTGTAGTAAATCTACTCATTTCTTCTCCTCAGACTTTGTTTTTTAAACTGCTAGAAAAAAATAAATTGCAAGTTAAAGATTTGTCATGACTAAATTTCCTGTGCATTTCTATATACAGCAGTGTACTGCCCATACTAAGGCAATGTAGCTTCATAACACTGACATATGTTAAGTACTACATTACTAATTTAGCATGAATCGGCCCCGGTGGTACCCCTACATGACATCTTTCCCAAATCAAGCTTACTTGAAAAATCACTGTTGTGCCTATGTCCATTCCTAGACCGCCCCACTTTACTGTACCACATTAATATTCTCAGAGAAAATCTGCATATAGCAAAACCACTGGCAGCTATAATCTTTTAGTATATCCATGAAAGATTAACTGCGGACATGTATCTTAGTTCTAATAATGCAACACTTCTCACCATCACAATGGATATCACTGGGAAGAAAATGCTTATGTTCAGAAACCAGCTGCAACAGAGCACTGAAAATGTTCTGCAAATAGAGATACATGACTAAAGAAAGCTAACTCTAATGCATTGCAGACGATGGTTTACATCTTATTAAATATGTGTGGGCTAAATTATTTTTGTGCCAATTCTTGCAGATGGCTTCTCTGTTCGATAGTGTACTGAAATATTTGATCTGACAAGAAGTCTGGAGCTTCTTGTCAGTAATATTTATGGCTCAAGGGGTGTCACACACTTTTTTTAACTGAACACATATTTGGTTTGCTTCCAATTAAAAGATGATTAAATGTAGCTTTTGTACCAATTTTAATAAAATCTATTAATGCTGACTCAAGATGCTGCAAATGGTTTGTGGTTAAAATACGTAAATATAAAGTACTTTCAAAATCCAGGAACTCAGAGACACCCTATTGATCAACCAAATACGTGTTTTCCTTTAAGGCTTCAGTGGAGAACTAAGTCAAAATTACATACAAGGAATGCTTGAAGTCTGACTCTGTCTGTGACCTTAATGAAACACTTAGCATCTAGTCTAAATTGCTGTACTCTTCTTACGATCAGAAAGGTGTTGTTAACGCAGTATGTAGCAAACATGAACAACCAGCTTTAAGTAACTTAGGAATATTGTAAGTATACTGAAAAGGAGAGTTCAACAAATCTATACATGTTAATGTCCTGGTACAAAGGAATAAAGCCTAATCCAAGCTGACACAGGTTCAAGTACTAGTTTAGGTTTTGGAACAGAATCTATTTAAGGTGCACCAAATGGCCAAAATAAAGGCATATTTAAACAGAGTAACAAATGAGTTAACAATGGAAGTTCAGAGCAAATAAAAACTATGAAACAGCCCATGCAAATAATGCAAAGCACAACAAAAAATGTTCTTTATTTTTTCATAATTAAACAGCAGTTAATAATGTTCCATGCCAGCTAGAATACAATAGCAAACAGACAACTAAGGTTTCCGAGACAATAATTACCTTCTCATACAGAGAAAGAGAAATACTGACAAACTGAAGGCTATTTACCATGTCAAAAAATAAATACTGCTGGCTTTAACTGTCCTGTGGTTAATGACAAAATAATGAAAGAGGTCATTGCTAGTATAAAATCAAATAGTGCCACTAGGTCAAATGACATTCATGGAATTTTTATAAAGAAAACAGGAACCAGTTTGCCTCAGCTTTTAGCTATAATATTGCAAAATATTGTCTACTGTAGTCATGGACCTGATATATGGTGAAAGGGTGGAAATCAAAATGACCCTGGTTATTTTAGGCTAATAATCCTTACTAGTGTAGTAGTGGTGCTGCGGTAGCATTGTCGCCTCACAGCAAGATGTTGTCCCGTTCGATTCTCAGCTAGACTGTGTTCTCTGTGGAGGCATGCGTGAATGGGCGTGCCTTCATTGAAGGTTGTGCGTCAGGGCTGGTAACTTGGCACGTAAAAGTCCACTACCAAACATTAGCGGACCGGAGTTCCGCTGTGGCGACCCCAAGCCGAAAGACACAACAACAGTGTAATTATTAAAATATGTGAAAGAATCAAATTGGGATCGATTCCCAACTAACTTACTTGAAAATATTGATCTTAATCAATAAGGATTGTACATCAATCCTATATTACTAACTTGCTCCAATACTATTCCACCTTTACCGAAACTATAGCTTTTGACCTCCCTGTAGAGGCTATTTAGATCTGACAAAGTATTCTGATAGCAATTTGCATATGGCTGTTGTTAACCAGATGAGCAAAGTAACTAAATCCCTTTATAGTAAATGAGTTTATAAACTGTTAAAGTAAGCTAAGTATCACAGTGAGGTTATGAGCTATCTGCTCCTAAAAAGATATGATCTCTTGGGACACACCAGTACTGGGCCCCCAATTTACTTAAGTTGTTCACATTAGCTATGCCAATATCAACCCAACTATTTGCAATAAATTCGTTAATGAAATCAAAGTGACACTTTCACTGCTGAAAATTCTTTACCGTAATAAGGAACTAGAAAAGCTGGCATTTTGGGCATCTAACAACTTCTTGTAAAACAATGTCAAGAAATGTGAATTCTTTACTTTCGTTGCTCAGATATAGAACATCCACATGCATTAGAGGGTAAAATTACTCAGCCAACTGATCATTATAAAGACCTGGGAATATTAGTTCCCAAGGATTTATTGTTTAGTGTCTATGTCTGAAATACTTATAAGGAAGGCTACTGGTCTGTTAAGGACAACTGCAAATTGTGTGCCTAGCATTTCCATGTGAAATACAGAGGTACTGGCTCTCTCATGTTGTGTTCCAGTTCATCTACATTTAGAATGTATTCATCTTTTCGGGATATACAAATGTTAGAAATAATTCAGCATAATTTCGTAATGAAGGCAGCTTCAATGAAAAAGTCATTGCTTTAAACAATTCTTGGAGATATGTTTATTATAAGTAAAAACAGGAAATGTACTACAAGCTTACAAGTCCATACACAGTGACTCTGCATCATGTAAATTTAACCTTAATGTTATATCACGTGGTGTAACTACAAGAAACACAGGCTTGCTGCTACAAATGGAGTCACTGCATTATTGATTTAAAACTAATTTTTTCATACAAGCGCAACCAAAATGTGGAATAGAACACAAGAAGTGGTAAGAGAGGCTTCAGTTTTGGACAAGTTAAAAAAAATCACTTGATTCTTATAAAGAAAATTTTAAATATCAATCACAGGGACTAAAACACAAACATTTTGATGGATATTTTAGAGCTGTGAGTTCTTAACAGCAGCTTTGAATTTTTCTTTGCAAATCTCATATCCTGTAATGACTCTCATTCCCAACAACTCTTACATAGTCTTTTTCAATTTCCTAGTGCATCTGCCACTGTCTTACAAACTTATGATTCACTTTCACCTCCAAGCTACTTTTTTTCCGTTTCTCTCACCAGCTTTACAGCTATCATCTTCATCTTTTTCCCTCAGAAAGGAAGATGCAACTTTCAGTCTGACACTGTGATGAGGGCTTCAGCCAGGAAACCTCTCTTTTGCTGCGATCTTAGCCCAAGCCAAGTCACATCCCTCTCATGTAAGAAAGGTCCATCTTGGAAACTAAGGACCTGCCATTGGTGGTGGGAGATCGTGAATGGCCAAGCAGGGAAGGAGTAACAAAAGTGATCACTGAGGAGAGGGAGCAGTAATATGTTTGAAATAGCATGTTCATTACCACACTTTGTTGTGAATGTTATCAGCAGCATTTGTACATACTCATACAAAGTGTTCTGCCAAAAATGTGCACACATTTTCCAAACAAACTACTGCACATGTGCCTGAAATACATATCAAATTCTGAAACACATTTACATAAACAGACTCCTACATTCATTTTCTAAACAAAATATTAAAATAAATTAATCATTGTAAATCAGAAGATTAGGTAAGGAAACAAATATGCCAATTTCCCTTATACTTACTTTGTAGTACCTGCACATGGGGTTAAAGGCATTTGTACCACAGACAAAAATCATCTCTTCATTTCTCGGAACAAAAACTTTAATAAAGTTATGGCATTCATCCTAAGAGAAAAAAAAGTCCATTAACAATAGAGTTCTCCAGATTTCACAAGTGGACTAATTTACTCAGCTTTCACTACAGAAACTATTTTATAAAGAGTCAAAAGTATTTGCCATACATACTCTGTGTTTGCCCTTCATAGCACAGTTTTCCTTGTCCTGCTGCCTTGACCGCCATGTTAATTTCTGTTAAAAAAAAAAAAAACAAACAAAAAAATGAACATTTAGTTGTTGTTCTTTGGTTGAAGCTGAATAAGCTTACAAGCTTATACTTTGAAAATCCAAAGGAACTATACATTGAAAAATAAAAAAAAAAACACGGTGCAGGGAGATGCCACTATGGTTGTGTATTTGGCACTCGACACCGTAAAAAAACTCCACTGCCAATCATGAGCGGACAGATGATCCATTGTGGTGACCCCTAACCGGG
The DNA here is from genome assembly GCF_019279795.1 of Protopterus annectens. Taxonomy (NCBI): domain Eukaryota; kingdom Metazoa; phylum Chordata; order Ceratodontiformes; family Protopteridae; genus Protopterus; species Protopterus annectens. The sequence continues at coordinate 1,035,602,103 of NC_056739.1, read as the reverse complement.
AAAAGCCGAAAGAAGAAGAAAAAGATTCTAAAGGATGGCACCAGCACTAGTTTTTCTGAATTGGACTGAGATGCAACTCCAGGCAATGGACAAAATGTAGAAATTGTTTCCTTCTCAAAGACATCAGAATTTTCCTCAAGGTATTCTCTGATTTTAGTACAATAAAACTGTTATTACTTCACAATGGGACACTGCTGAAAAAAATAGTCAGAAATACAGAAAAACTGCATCTGGAGCAACATAATTCTTTAGGCAACAAAAGGAAAAATATAGTTGTGTTTTGACTGGCTGAGGGACATTTCATGAAAGTGAGTTTTAACAATACTTGCTTTAGAAAAAGTAACCTGAAATCTGTTTTATACAAAATATTATGTTTACAAAACAACACAAACAGTGTTTTGTGTGCGTCATACATCTCAACTTCTTAGTACAAGAAATCTGGACAAAGCTTGACAAAATGGGGGGACAAAGGCCCAGAAATAGGGACAGATTTTAAATATTGCTCTTATAAACTTAGAAAGTTGCTGAAGTAACAGGGTTTTTTGTTAACATATATTTTCTGAAAGATTTTAAGTCTGAAACCCAAATGCATGTCATTATTTGTTGACTGCAATACTTGAGAGGTATGGTGTGTGTGTGTGTGTGTGTGTGTGTGTGTGTGTGTGTGTGTGTGTGTGTGTGTGTGTGTGGTGGAGTGGTCGTGCTCTCAAGTGGACTAAAATAATACATTAAAAGTGCAACATGTTAGGAGAGAGAGGGTGAAGAATTTACTCAACTGTAGAGCTTTGAGAGTAGTGGAGAACAAAGAAGTAAACTGTTTTCTGGCACTGCACCACTCTTCTCAATGGAAATGCAGCCTACCTCCTCACGTGATTCATTTATAAGAATAGCCTGACACTAGATTTCCTGACTATATCTCTTCATTCACTCATTCATTCTTTGATTACATGTTTAATCTTATTCGGGGTCAAAGGAGGCCAACTACTGGGCCATAAAACGAATCCTGGACAGGACACCAGTCCAACTGGAATTAATGTAGTAACAAGAATATATAATGATTTAATAATAATTACTCATTATATAGCATAACAATATCAGAAATATATTTTAGTCCGTACTACTATGCTGCGGATAACATTACATGTCATTAGTGAAAAGGGGTGCAACATGTCTTATCAAAGCCTACTGCACCCATTGTATTTTTTCTTCTAATTTTCTAATATAATTAAAAAGCTTGCTGTTGGTCTCCAGTTTAGATGCTGGTATAGTTTTATAATCTGATCAGTACAGTTTAACCAGTTTAGCATCAGCCATCAGCCTTCTGTATTTTGTTTAGATGGTATCTATTTACAAACTGATGTTTTTTTTTGAAAGGGGTACATCTTGTTTTATGGCTACATAGTTTATTGAATTTCTATTATTGCTTTTACAGTTCCATAATGTTTTACTCTTTAGACTGCCAACATATCCAAGTTTCACCTTACGTATCTTGAATGTACTGTCTAACAATACAACAGAATTTGTTCGTAAGTCTCTTGCTGTGTAACATGTAGACCATTAAGCAACATATCCCTCTCTGGGTCAGCGAGCAGAACATTTACATCAGTAGTTACTTTTAGCTTACTCTGTAAGGAGGAGGACATTTCCTAATACCATTTCTTAGGCTAAATATGATATTAACAATGGTAATTACTACTTAGCAGTGAGAGTTGAACTCTGAGGAGCAAACAGTTTGAAGCAACATGGATGAGCTACTAACAGATATGGTGTACTTTAAGATACTTTACTTAATGAAGTCCAATAATATTGGGGGATATCTGCTGTTACTGGGACACATTTTAAGTATCTTTTACTGTCAGAATTTCTCCATGGGAACGCTATTATTTTCTTTTTTTGACTGAAGTAGATTAACAGTTTCAACAGATTTTATGCCCAGAAAATGTCATAGCATGGATTCTATTAACACATGTTGACGTCAACTTTCAGACACAGTGGCACCTGTTCCGTTTGGTCTACAGCAACGAAAGAAAATAAAACCCGGAAAGTCTGGTAATTAGCAGCTTTCTATTTTTAGTGCAAAGAAAGGCTTACAGATTATCCCCTTTATTGTTTGTTTAACCTTCTTGCTTTTAGAAAGGCTATCTTCTCATTTTTCTTAGATCACTTTTTGTAAGCATTTTAATACAATCTTTGTATACCTTAAGAAAACAAACAAACAAACAAAAGATACACTAAGGAATAGAAGGCGTCCTGCACAGTACATGTTCTCTCAGATGGCACACTTAATTTGTCTTCTAAATGGCACTTTGTGCAAATAAAATAACTGTTATTTGTTTTTGCCCCTTTAAGCAGTTTACTGTCAATTGCTCCTTACAAGGTGTGTGTCTGCTTTATGACTTTTGATGTCTATATATGTATTATAATTATGTTACTTGGGTTGTTTAATTTTAGTGCATTACTAACTGCACTTATATGAGTCTCTAAGTTAAGCATACTCTTAAACGAAGATGAAAATTTGCCAACTCTTGTCATATTATACTCCATGTGCTGACTCAGTAAATGTGCTGCAGGGGAGGCTCTAAGCATAACTTTGGGCTATATATGTGCATTTGATTTTATGGCTGACATTCTTATGGCTAGAATGTACTTACTGAGGCTTCATCTTGAGATACCTTAAGAACCTTAGCATATTTCCTCACCTGGAGTGGCACCTCCAGGAGCAACAAAGACCCCAAAGTCTAAGTCAGCATGGTGCAGTAATAATAATAATAATAATATATTATTATTAATTATAATAATAATAAAATAATAATAGATACTGATAATAATAATTATAATATTAACACCAATATGTTAATCAAGTAGCCCCACTGGACACACAGTCCCTTTTCGGGGCAACCTACAAACAATGCCTGGTTAAATGACTAACTCAAGGTCACACAGTAGAAACTGATGGCTGAGGGGATCAAATCCTGTACCACTGGAACTACAGTTCACAGCTTTATCCCCGTGCACCAATTACTGGCCCACTGCCTTCACTACTATAGGCAATCACCATCACTCAGGACTTAAAAAGCCATTTTACATATGGCCTGTATATTGCTATCTACTCCTAGTTAACAGCTTGAGAAAATTATGCTACCTTTTTATAGCTATTCTTTGTATTATAAGGTATAAAAAGTTATAGAGCTACCCCATAAAGATGAGGTGTTGCAGTTATTTCACAGGTATAATTTTCCTGATAACAGAACTCTCATAACTGTGCTTTAGTTTAGAGAGATGAATGCAACTTTCTCTTATTACAGTTTCTAGTCTGAGTTTACTGTTCTGACAAAGCTAGATTTTACAGTAACTAAAGGAAATGCAGGTTAAACGCACTCTCCTAAACAGGGCAGAATTAATGCAGAAACTACATTGTACATTTAAAAATAAATTTAATGACCACAATATGATATGGATTAAAGTGCTTAACTAGCAATTTTAGCCGTCATTTAATTTACTTTTAAACATACATTATGATTTCTGCATTAATTCATCCCTGTTTAGGGCTGTGTTTCACTCACATTTCCTTTGGTTACTACTTGTTCATTTGTGAAAGCTAGATGCTATACTTAATCACTTACTTTCACAATAAATTAAGTGTCTTGCTATGACTTTTATGCTAGTTTTTAGAAATGGTAAGTAATGTTACTCTTCTAGGATACATGATAAGAGTTGGCTAGTTTTGGTGTTCAGGAATGACAGTGATATGCTAAGAAGGATTTTTTTTTAGTTACATAAAGGTCTAATGCAGAAGAAAGGCTGTTAGCTGTGGTGTTCCTATGTGTTGAAAAAATGCTCACTTACAACAAGCCACAACTTCTAAAATCAAGAAAACAAAAGTATGTGGAAAGCCAAAACTGCACACTGATACCATGCTAAAAGGCGTGAAATTAATTAATATCAGAAACAGCTTAAGTGCGCTTTATATAAAGGCTAACTTATTATAGTGCAGCAGATGCTCTTCTCCAAAGAGAAGGCAGGCAACTCCTGATGCCAAACCTAAAACTGGCAACCACTTTAATGAAACTGGCAACCATCAGGACTTTAATCCAGGTGGATGTACCTAATGACTAAAGTAACGTGATAATCCTCCACCCTCCATAGACAGGAAAATAGAAAGCCCCCTTGTCTTTAAATCCTAGTTACTTAAGGAAAAAAGTTAGCTCCCTTTCCTGAGAGACCACAAAGAACAAACAGAACTCTTAACAAAGACATACAATCTGAAATAAGTGTCTTTAAATGGATCCTTCTGTCCGAGTGCACAGTGGTCCCGCAGATGTTCTGCCTTCTTCTCTGCTGTTAGTGAACAGATGGTACTGAGTGCTGGTGCAGTTTAAAGAATTGTTTCTAACCTTACCAAAACCAGCCACTCATCGGGAATTTAACTCAGGTGGGTAGCAACCAGCTTGTTTATTGAAGCATCAAGCTAATCCTTCATTTCTGATGAACAGGAATTGACTTCTCTCGTTTTCAGTACATGTCTTCAGGGAGTTTGTTTAGGATTAGTAAAACTGTCTGCAAATTTAAGCATTTACAAAGAACTCCATCCCTCTAATCAATAGGTCTTTGGATGAATTCCTTTCCTTTCCTTGAGCGTGCAGTTCAGATATGTTGTGCCTTTCCCGTTCCCTTTCTTTTGTAAGCAGGAAGGGTGTTATTCTGGAGGCACAAAACATCACTAATGAGTGTTTACTTAAGAAATTAACTGATTCAGTTTATATATTCAACTACCTTATGAACAATTCAGACTACTAAATCAAAAAATTGTTTAAACAGAATAAATGTACATTATTCTCTGTATTTATTTTAGATATTATTCCATCATTTTGCAAAAGCTTAGACTGCCATGAAAGTGTGGAAAAGTACTTAATTTCTACGTTGCCTTGCTTTGCAGAACCGTACTAGGAACTAAAACTAACAGTATATTTTAAAAGAAAACTAAAATGTTAAATCTATGTAAGAACTGGTGTTTGCAATTATTTCATATGAAGATATGTTTGGGAGGGCAACTGGTGTTTAAGGAGTGAGATGACCTTCAATGTTACCTATATATAATCTTATAGTGACTGCTATTATGAGTGATTTGAGATAGAAAAGGAAGATTAACAAAATTAATCTGATATAAATGCCTGCATCGCACAAGAGCTACTTATTCTCACAGCAGTATGTTCTGGGAGTTGTGTTTACTTTAAACACAAAAAGACCAGTAGCAGATCTTCCCACAATTCAGTTAGCTTTCCCCTAGTCTCACAAAAAAATAAAGATAAATGCACACACACACACACACACACACACACACACACACACACACACACACACACACACACACACACACACACACACACACATGACAAACTAATGTCATAATAAAGCTAGAAAAAAATACAAGAAGAAAACAATTACATTTAAACAAAAAATAATTTGCTCACAGAACAGCCTGTTCTTTTAGCTATATGAAGAAAACATTGATCTGGTATTGTTTCCGACAGTTAAAACAACAGTTTCCAGCTCGTCCTACAATTAACATGCAGTATCCTACCCTAGGCCTTCCAAAAATAAATACAAGGTTTGCTTTCTACACTAAATTTGAATCTTAAAAATGAAATTAAAATGCAAAGTAACATGGTAAAAAAACAATGAAAAAAAAAATAAGCAAGCAATAACAGTAGATAATAATAAAAAATCAGATTCATCCACACAGCAACCTGTTCTGGCAGATGGCATTCCAGGTTAGCTTAAGAACAAAAACTACTTACCATCTCCTGCTACAATTCACATGCAATTACATTGCCAATGCTTCACAAAAGAATGAAAAAAAGTTTCTTTCCTGCTTTAATCTAGAACATTTAAAACTGAAACATCAAAATGTTTAAGTAAAATAACACTGCAACATTGTTTGTACACATTTACCCCCTTACAGGAGTAATTAATCATTTTTTTATTAATTTTATATATTTACTCATCCATTGTTGACAGGGTTAGTACCACTAGGCTTGTTGCCTCTTTTCAGGGGAGACCTGAAGTGGTATTAAGACTTCTTCTTCTTCCTCTTTTGGCTTGGCTTTTCCCAGTTAGGGGTCGCCACAGTGGATCACTTGTCCGCTCATGATTGGCAGTAGAGTTTTACGGTGTCGAGTTGCCAGCCTGGCGCCCAACATTTCACGGAAGGCACACACACGCACGCACTCATGCCTAGGGCCAATTTAGAATGCCCAATCCACCTACAGCATGTCTTTGGGATGTGGGAGGAAACCAGAGCACCCAGAGGAAACCCAAGCGACCACAGGGAGGACATGCAGATTCCACACAGAAGACACCCCAGCCAAGGATTGAACTGAAGAACCTCTTGCTGTGAGGTGACAACGCTAACTGCTGTACCACCATGGCCACCCTGAAGTGGTATTAAGACTACAAGGCGGAATTTGGCAAAGGCATGGGGGGACTTTTCCCTACTTTTTGGAACTTGTAGATGGTGTCAGAAGGTTACTATAGCAACAAGAAAGAGGGTTAAGGGAAGTGGCAACATGGAGGAGGACAGAAAAGCTATGGAGAGTTTGGAAGCGGAAAATGAGAATTTGTAGAAAACTTTGTTTGATATGGAGCTTCAGAATGTAAACAGATATTCCTGTGAAGTGGTCGATGTTACACATGTGCAGCATTTAGCTATCTCCATGGAAAAGAAAGTGAGTTTGGTGCAGATAAAAGAGGTGACATCAGAAGGGCTTGCAGATGATGTTACTGTTAAAAATAAGTAAGATTATCCAAGTGACAGTTCTTGTTTTTCATGGGGTGAGATGGCAAATAACTTTTCGGAAGTGCTGACGATGGTAATATGGAAAAGTAACCATGTAATGTGGCAGTAGAGAATGCAGCAGTTAAAACTTATGCAGCAGTGATGGAAAGTAAAAGAGGAAAGCGGCGACAAACTGAGAAGGTTTCTGGTTTTGTTGCAGCAGATAATGCGGTAAGTAAAACATATCTGGCAGTGACAGCAAACAACAAAGGACAGCAGTAACAAAATGTCAGTAAAAGTGTGTTTAAAAAGAAGAGAAGACCAACTATAAGAATAAGAACAAAAAATGCCACTAACAGACAGATATTACGTATGGGATAATTTGGTAACTGTTCTGGGTTTTAAAGTTCAAGAAATGTGTTTTTTTATACATATTGGGACAAAGACTTTTTGTGACATAACATCTAAAACTATTGGACTGATGATGAAATTTCTGGAACATTGTAACAATTAATTGTTTTCTAGTAGTAAATTTACTGTTAAAAACTGTTACCTTGCAATTTAGAACTGATGAAATTGGATGAAGACAATGTTAAAGAATGCATGCAGGGTCTTTTTGAAACTATTTACATTGTGAAAGTTGGAGATGAGAGCAGCTTATAGAAAGGAGGGTACTGGAAGCTGTTATGAAATGTGAAAAAATATTGTGAAACACATGCCAAGTATTATTTTTGCAGCTTGTCATAGAGGGATATTAAGATATGCTGACCAGCTTAAATTGTGTTTCATTTGTGGGACTTTTCTCACTTAATTAAGGAGTGTGACAAGGTACAATGCAACCAGTGTGAACAGAAAGGGCATACAGCAAGAAGGTGCATAGCTGAATGCAGGTTTTGTAAAAAAGGGACACTTTTGGATGGGTTGACAACAGCAACAGCAAATAAAGAAAAAGAAGGGGAAAGAGAAGAAAGCGTACATGAAGAACGACAACAACAAGCTGGAAGAGACGGTAAACTAGGTGAAGAAGAAACTGTAGAGGAAGAGAAAAAAAAAACAGAGAGGAAAATGTATGCCAGAAGAGAGGTCAGGAATAGGGATTGACACTAATAACTTTTTAACTTATATCCAGTGAAAAATCTGATTCTGAGGATCAAGGATTATTTATATACAAATAAAAAAAAATATTCAGCTGGAGAAGGAGCAAAAATAAGGAACCAGAAATTTAAAGATATTTCCCCTAAACATAAAAAGAAGGAAAAGCAACAATTTTAGAGTACTTTCAGTAAATGTGACCAGTATTAACACTGTAGGAAGGATGGGGATACTGGAATGGTGTGCTGCATGTGATGTGTATGTTATTCCTGACAAGTGAAAAAAGACTGCAAACAGAAAAATTGTGGGGTGGAAATATAATATAAAACTTAGAAAACATTGCTATGGAGTGGCTATGTTGTGAAGAAATAAAAACAGTGAAAATACTAGATCTAATATTATCAAGGATGGGAAGGTTAACTGTTGTGGATACGAGGTGGAGAGAACATGTTTATAGAATTATAGCATTATATGCATATATAACTAACAAGGAAACAGAGACTCTGTTTCATCAAATATTTGACTATGTGGTAGTTAACATGAAAATTATAATTGGAGGGGGGCTTTAATTGTGATTTAAGGGGAAAATGTAAAAAGAAAGGGAAGGATGTAAAAAATACAGGAAGTGATAAAATGGGATAAATTAGCTGTGTGGAACAGAAGTCGTTGGACTTATAAATGGGGGGCACTTATATCTGAAACTTACTATTTTGTATTAACAGAAGTCTTGGGGGTAGCAGATGGTGACACAGCTATGATTTTTTTTCAGAGTGCTTAGCAATATGGATGGAGGAGATGGAAGTATATTAAAATAAGAAGGAGAATAAAAAGAATAAGTGAGAAATTATGGAATGAAACCAGAGAGTGGGAAGTATTGCAGTTATGGAAGGATCATATAACCATGAAGGGCTTCAATAAAAAATGGTCTGGATTTTATAAAAAAAAGCACTTAAAGTGTTTTTTTTTCCAATGGAAGAATGAAGTAAGAAAGGAAGGGAAAGCAAAATATGGGGAAATGCATAGAAATGTATTAAGAGAATTGAGAGAACAATACAAGAGAATATTGTGATATGGAAAAAGAAATACATAAAAGAAATTGAGGAAAAAAAGAAGGCATAACTGTTTAGGCAGATATATTACTTACAAAGGAGAAGGAAGTTAGGTGGCATCTTCATATTTGGCTAAAATAGTATTAAAGTAGAATATTAGTATGATAAGAGACATGAAAAATGTAAAAGGAGAGGTAAAATGAATACAAGAGCAAATTGTGAATACTGCAGTGCAACATGCAGAAAGTATGTATAAGGACAAGCAGAAGGAAACCAAGAGACTGGAAATGAAAAAAAAATCCAGAATGAGTTAAGGAAGAATTTGAAAAAGAAATTACTATTAGTGAACTGGATGAAGTACATAGGAAAGTAAATCTTGATTTAGTATCAGACCCAGATGATACAGGGTATGTAATGTATAAAAAATGAATCGATTGGCAAAGAGAGATTTTTGTAAATGTACTGAATAAATGGTTGAAGGAAGGGTTTGTTTATGAAGAGTTACGGAGTGGAATATTAAAATTTATATGGAAGAAAGACGAGAAGAATCAAATAAAAAACTGCAGACCCATCACACTAAATAACACAGATTATGTCTTTTACCAGCATAATACAGAGGAGAATGGAAGGAAGGACATGGGATACTGCGGAAGAAAGCATATACGGTGTACAAAGGGAAGGAATGTCAAGAATCGTTACTGGTTGTGAGAGAAACTTTGCATGATAGGATGATATTGTAAGTAAAAGGGAGGATGTGAAACTTACTGTAGGTGATATTAGCAAGGCATTTTATACCATTTGGGATGATATGGAGAAGCACAGAATAGGTAATAAAATTAGGATTATGTGTATGCCAGCATATCGAAACAATACAGTGAAAATGTTAGTGAACTGTAAGTGTAGTATAAGAGAAGGAACAAGGAGTCGGGATTTGGGATAACGATTAAGGTATTTACCTTCCAGAGTGAAGCTGCAGAGTTTGATTCTCAAATGGGATAACTGACTAAGCTTAAAATGACCCACAATGACAGTCAGCCTAGTCATAACTTATAAACCCATGCCCCATGAATGGGTTTGCTTTGGTAATAAATATGATAATGAGTAAAGCTTATAAAAATGAAAGATGACAGATATGTGATGCAAAAGGAGCTGGTGATTCCAGTAGTTTTGACATATACAGATGATATAGCTGTAGTTGCCAAAAAGAAAATATGGATGAGAGAAGTGCTGGTTGGTTAGTTTGAATGGATGTTTAAAAGTAAAGGGAATGAATGGCATTGAATAAAGATAAAAGTAAGGATTTGGTAATGTAGTAAAGATGGGGGGGGGGTGTATTTTTCAGTGAATGATGTGTATTTGCTATTGATAAAACCTGAGAAAAAGATATAGTTAAGATGTACTGGGAGAGTTTGATAAAAAAATGAAAGAAATCCTATCTTCTGTGGAGGATGTATCGATTAGCATTCAAGATAAGGGTTTATTTGGTAAATTCTGTATTAATGTGAAAACAGCAAATATGTCAAATGTTTATTGGTTCCAGAAAATATGAAAAGGAAATTGTGCAACTGGTGTTTTCTTTCATATGGAGTTCAAGATTAAACCCAGTGAAAAGAGGTGTTGTATATGAGTGAGGATGAAGGGGGTTACTAAATGTAATAGTTTATTCTGCTTCTTTAAACTTGAATAGAATATTAAAGTGGGTAAAGGAAAAGAATGAGAAATTAATAGTGAGAATGTTTAAGTATAAAAAGTTCTGAGAGATGATGAGAATAAGAAAAAGAGAAAATGAATGTGTAAAGAAGAATAAATTTAAATTATCAAGAAAATATACTGACTTGGAAAATAAAAGATGATATTGTGAAAGATTGAAGGATGTGCTATATGATGAAACAATTTTATTTTGTAAATCCACTGGAAAATTTAACAGAATAAGTGATTAAAGTCATAAACGTAAGATAAAAAGTGATGTACCAGGATATTAGAGTGTTAGGATTTCCTATGGAGACTGGTAATATATAAGTTACCAGTAAAGGGAAATACGCAATATAAAATAAAAGATGAAAGAGTATGTTTATTTTATGGTAAGGAATGACACCAGAGCATGTTTTTTTAGAATGTAAAAGAGTGGTGAAACTCTGGTAAAAGTTGTGTGAAGAATTTATTTTAAGAATATTGACATAAACTCTATGAATATGAATATTATAAAAAACAAGAAGAAAGCATAAGAGAAAAGGGTAGATAAAAATGTATTTTGTGTAATATGAGTTATTTGGAATGAAAAACTGAATGAAATTTAGTTTAATGGGAAATGGATTTTGGCAGATATACTGTGAAAAATTAGATAATGGTTGTAGAATGAGTGGGGGCTGATTATGTACTAATAACAAAAAGGATGTTATAAGACAAATGATAAACAGTAAAATAAGCAATGTGCATATATGTATCTGTAAACACTGTGTCTGCAAACTCTTTACTTTAGTCACTACCTGTACCTTGCGACCAAAGGCGAGGGCAGGGTAGTAAAATGGCTATAATACCAAGAGTTTTGTTTAAGAGGATATGTCCTACTTCCTTACCACAGACTGGTTCAGCTTCTGCCCAAATCAGCATGTCACTCTGATGTATATGTTTGTCACCACGTCTACAATTAGGACAGCTGCATTCCACTACCTCAGGAGCTCAATTCGCTGTTTCTGGAAGGGCACATGACTTTTACTGACTCTCCTGGTCAGACTAACATTAAACAACTTCTTTATAAGCAGTGAGCTATTTTTGTGGAAAGAGGACCAAAAAGAAACTTAAATTATTTACCATCTTTGAAGTGCGGAGCAAGCCCTTCTACTTCCACTATATCTGTTACTTAACATAATATCAACTTAAGTAGTGCAAATTCAGTGGAAGTTTGCATGTTTTGATGAAATGGTCTGCTGCTGAAAATGACAATGTGGAACCAACACATAATTCTCTCATTCCACTTACTTTGCTCATAGCAGTGAATTACTTCCACTCATGGTCATATGATATTAAAAGTACAACATAATTTGCAAACAGTTAAGATGCCACATTTAAGTCTTCAAAAAGAACAAACCCAACCTGTTCTGATATACCAGTCATGAAAATCATGGATATTAGTGGTGAAAAGTTGCATCTTAAGAATGTGGAAACAACTTTTGCTGCAGTCATACAAAGACCAAATACTACACAGGAATGGCCCCGATACAAGCCAGAGCATCCTATCATAACAAATCTGTAAGTCAACAAAACAACAATAGACTGATTTGTCCTACTTCTGCAACCAGTCACTGAACTGCAAAAAGTTACAAAAGATGATCATTTATTCTATAACCTTGACAGCATCTGGTCTGCTCCTCCTAAATCTAAGTTGTGACTCCAGGATGGAATCGAGTGTGTTGCCATATAGCTCAAACAAACCCTTTAGTAACACTGCCTCATTTTGCCTGTTCTTTTTCCATATCACAATATTCTCTTGTATTGTTCTCTCAATTCTCTTAATACATTTCTATGCATTTCCCCTTACAAACAAGTGGGGGACGGTAGACGCTTGGCAGAAGGAGACAAATGAGAAGATTTAGCAGAAACTATGGAGACCACAGCTGGATCAGCAGAGAAACTTGCAGTCATCCGGCACTTTACAAAATCTGTCAGACTTCTTGGGAGCAGGGGCCTGGGAATCTGGAGATTTAGAAGAGGAAGCAAAGACTTCCAGGAAAGCTGGCAGGACTGGAGGAATGGCAGAGGGAGATGGGACCTCCATTTGCGGAAGGCCATAATATTGCTTCTGCTCATCAGAAATCTGGGAACAATCCCATTTGAAGAACTCCCTTATTTTATTAATGTCTTCTTCAAAAGAAATTTCTTCAACTGGGGAATCCCCCTATTAGATTCCTCCTCAGGGGATGCCTATTCTAGAGGAGGAGTAATTTGGGTGGAATATGCAAGAGAATCTTCATCAGAGGAAGAATCCTCAGAACCAGAGGAAAGAACCTGAGACCCAGAAGCCTGTACAGGAGAGGAAGTGAAGGAAGGAAGGGGAGAGAGGAAGAAGGCTTCAAGGCCTTAACAAGACCCTGGAAAAAGGCATCCTAATCAGACTGAGGCATAGAAGGGATGTTTAGTCTTATGTTTTATCCTTTACATGTCTTTCTGTATGAGGAGACAAAGAAGAAGAACCCAACATAGGCCTAACGTTCGGCATAGTCAGGGAAGGATCTCTAGACGGAACGGCAGGAACGTCACTGCAGTCCTCTAGCACAGTGAGCTGCAGTTCTCCCATCTCACCTAAAATGGATGTCTGCATAGCTTCGGACATGCTGGGATCCAATCCCTTGGCAGCTTCCACAGAGGTATCCACTGAAGAAGACCCATCCTCTGACCTTACTATCGGGTCTTCACTGACCTTAAGGGATACAGCAGAGGTAAAAGGTGCAGCCAGAGATGATTCATGTATTTGCTTGCTCACCTTCCTCTTCAAACTCGGCTCCGTCAAAAGACCCCTGGACCCTTCTTTAACATCTTTAGCCAGACGTTTAAGCCACTGATTTTCAAGATAAAGATTTAGAGCAAAAAATTGGCTATGCAAAGTCTTAGGCACAAAGCCCTGACAAATGGAGCAAGATTGATAATCGTGACTAGGCCCTAAATAGAAAAGGGCAGAGGTTGTGGCTATCTTTATGTGGAATCTGCCTTCCCCACCTACAACTGCCCTTCCTAGATGACATGAACAAAAATTAATGGCAGTAGCAAGAAAATAAATCCCCAATGGAGCCCTTCTCTGAAGCTGACAGCAACACACAGAATCTGACTGCAGACTGTACATAGGAGTCAACCTTCTGAATGGCGGCAGAAAAGTTCTGAGGATGGTACGTGCAGACGTCGTTTTATGGCTGACCTTGTCAGAGCATACATGTGATGTCCTATGTATTAGCAGTGGCTAAAAGCTTTTGTATACTGGCTGGACGTTGGGTTGCATGGTGGAAGACAACCCATATGTAAAAAATACTGCAACACTGAATAGAAGGACATCATTAAATGTGAAAAAGTGTAACATTGTCAATAGTCCACTCCAAAATGATAATGTAGTCTGGAATCTTGGAACCTGGGATGATAATCCACCCTCCTTCGACAACCATGTAGCAGCTGTAGTCAAAAAAATATTTCTGTTTAGCACAACTGAAGTGCTATCATCCAGGTGAAAAGAATTTAGCATCCGTCTTTACGCAGCCCTAATTATATAAATTCATGAGTACAATACCACTTTTCATATGTACCTTTCTAGACATACTAAGTAAATGTTAAGCCCCCAGTGATCCCTAGCCAGAGAGATTACCTGTCTAAATCCCTGTGTTACTAGTTATGGCCTGATACTCCACCCCTTTACTCGGTTTACTACAGGATCTTGCATGGTGACCTATCCCTCACCTTTCATGCCATTTGGGAACCATCCTTCTTGATCTCCTCTGTCTTCGCAAGTCAAATAGCTCCACTGTTTCTTCAATCTCCACCAGCATATACATAAAATGTGCTGGAAAGACACAATTATTACCCAACACCTGCTCCACCTCAAGAACAAACCTCCTCTGCAAGACAGACAAAGTGACATCCAAGCATTCTGCAAATTATGCTTGAATGTTTGGATAGGTGCCCATACATTTACTCTGGGACTAACCTGTTTTGTCCTTCTTGAGAAAGGGGGAGGGGCATCATGAGGGTGTTTTTTTGGAAAGTTGTAAATGGGCTTGTATTTCATATTTTCTTATAAAATAAGCTTTCTCAGGAAAATCCTTGAATTAGTCCCTAGCTCCTTCTACAGGTCACAGGTAACTAGCTTTTTGTATTCTATGAATCAAGAAGCACACACACACACACACACACACACACACACACACACACACACACACACACACACACACACACTGCAATCAAACAGGGCAACAAAATCTGCAACACAAACCAAGAAATACACTTTTCCCACATAGCACAAGAAGTTCATGAGAGCTCTCTTCATGTCATGTAAGTATTTAATGTATTACTTTAAATAGGTTAGTTAATTTAACTCAGGGGAGGGTATTATTTTCGCATACGAGTGTTGGTAAATGTCTCTGCTCTTTCTTGCATGTACTGGGCATAGTATTGTATTTGTTAGTTATGTTTACTCCTCTACCTGTGTGTGTTGTTTCACCTTCCTTTGTAAACTCAAGAATTGAGCTGATGCACAAAATTTTGTTTAGGCTACACGTGTGTAGTTCTAAATGACAATAAAGTTTACTTTGACTTTATTTAGAATACCATCCTCTCTTGGGAAAAATGCACTGATCTGTAGTCTTTAAAACAACTTAATTCCAAACACTGTCAAATAATCAAATGAGAGACTCATCTTTCCTGAAAACAAACATTTCCAGCATCAGTTTTTAAGATACACACACTGACTACTTACACTTACAGACAACTAGAGAAAAGGCAATTTATTCACCTACACAGTGAAACATCTAATATGTGTATCTTACTTATTAGACATATAATACTTATGTCAAACACATTAACAGTGCAGGAAAAAAATCTATAAATCCTCCAGTTTCTATGACAGTCAGTCTCTGCAACTAAAATAGGTGAGCATGATTCTTTAGACCATTACTGTATCATTTCCACATTTTTTTGTTCGGATATGAATCGGAACATTCTTTGGTATAAATATTTGAATCTTTAACATTTAATGGCCTATCATTTGGTAGAATACCTATTGTTTTGAAAATTCCATCCAAAGAAATTCCTTTTGCCAGGTAAGTGAGAAAAAAAAACAAGTTGAATAGAATGGAATCATCAAGTCCATATTTTAAAAATAGATGGATACAGGAATTCAAATGTTATTTCTTACCCTACTGTAGACAATTTCATTCTTCGGAATATCATTTAAATTTACAGCATAAACCTGATCCCTGTTAGAAAAAAAAGAGGATAAACAAAGTAAGACCTTACCGGTTTTAATCAGGTGTGAGATTTGTAGCATACAAGTTTTGAATAAGAACTGATGACATTTGCTTGTTGGCAGCATGTTGTCCAAATAAAATTAAAGAGGTAAAACATTTAGAGATAAGGTTATGACAAGGAAGATACCTGCCAGTGATATACAGCATATCTTTGATTTTCATCATAAGCTGGAAGTCCAACCTATGCTGAGATTCATTACCAGAAGGCCGCCCTCTGAAAGCAGGATATTGCTTTGAATCTGCAAGCAGAAATTAATACTGTATCAAATGCAAAGAATCAATATATTAATCAGTTTATATTTGCTGTAGAACATTTTAAAATAATTTCTTTCCTAACATTCTTGAAAGAGAAACAAACTTGGTTTTGTGCCTCTTTAAAAAGGATTTTGGTTTGTGCCAAGTTAGACATAGAGACAACTTGAGATGGATATGTTTTTTTTCACAGACCTATGACTCAGTACATTATTTAGCATTAATATTAAGTGAAGTTAGTAGCCATTTACTTACAATGGTAGTCCACAGTTTCAACAGGCTCATCGTCTTCAGGAAAGCTGAGTGCAAGGACTTGCGATACTGAAAGTAGCACCATACAGTGGCAGCATACAGACAACATGACGGTGAACACAGAAATTCAGTGCTTCTTATTAGAAAACAACGTCTACCTGTAAAACATAATGAATTAACAAATATTGGAAAAAAATGATATTCCTATCAATGTATAACACTTCATCCTAGACTGCACCTAATTCCAAAATGTAGGTCTTCTAACTACTCATTACATTGTAATCTTTGGTATCAATTTATTCCACTGCTACAAAAAATACTTAAAAATAACACATAAGGAAAATAGTTTGCATCTTATATATGGGTTAAATCATATATTGTTGTGCATATAAGATAACCATACCTCTCAACAGCACAGATTTTCACAGAATGTCCAGATTTTTGCCTCATATTTTTGGTCCACTTTTCATAAAAATTGTGTTTTTCTGGCAAATTAGTGACAAATCATTAAAGATTGAAGTTAGGAAATAATTACAGACATTTGAGTTTCAGACTTCTTACCCTTCAGAAAATTTATCCTAATGCAAAACTTGTTATTCTTTCAACTTCCTAAGTTTGTAAGAGTAATATTTACAAAATGTTCCTATTTTTAGGCCTTTGTCCCACTTTTATTTATGGCTTTGTCCAGATTTCTTGCTCTAAAAGGTTGAGAGGTATGGAGATAACCCATCTTATATATGTCATTTTTTATATATCTTAACTGAGAAACACTGTAAATAAACAAACCAGACTAGACAAACAAAAATGCTACAGTGATATTCAAACTAAGCATAATACCAACCCACAAAGTTTCTGGGCCACTATAAACAGTATTCTCCAACCAGGTAAATCACCAACTCCTCATCATCCAAACATAGACACCACCTCTATAAACACAGCCACCCAATTCAATGAGTTCTTTACCAACTCTATACTAAAGCTGTCAACAGACCCACCCTCCTCAACCCCCACTATACTATCTAACCCATCAAATAACACCATCTCCTTCACCCTACAACCTGTACCAACTTACACCATCTAGAGACACCTAACCAAACTTAAACCCACCACCCTAGCAGTAGACAAACTACCTGCCAAATTCCTACAAATAGCCGCCAAAGCCATTTCCTACCTAGTCTCTATAATCATTAACAGATCAATCTCAGAACAAAAAGTGCCACTTCTCTGGAAAATAAATCTCCTACATTATACATACATACACACACACATATATATATATATATATATATATATATATATATATATATATATATATATATATATATATATACACACACAAGGTTATACCTCCAACAAAAAAGCAAATACACCAAAAAGCTTTTAAGCATAGTAAAGGAGAATAGAGGTATAGCCAAAAGAAGTCAGGGGACTAGTCAGGGGACTGGAGAGAGGGTAACCAGGACTGCAACAATGAATACACTCGAACATCTACATTTATGGTAAGTGTACACAACTGTACTATGTTCTTCATGTTTTACTGTTGCAGTCATCACATTTGGGTAGATTCCCAAAGTTAAGGAGATGGAAGGAGGAATTTAGGTAGCATTAGGACCAGCTATAAGGCTCTGCAAGACTGCAGTGGCAAAGCCAGCTCTGGTTTTAGAGAAAATTGGCAAATGGTAATGCTTGGTGAAAGTATGTACAGAACTCCAGGTAGCAGCTTCTAGGATGTCTCTGGTAGGGACACCTCTGAGAAAGGCTGTAGAGGTAGATGCACCTTAGATTGAATGGGGCCTAATCCCCTGTGGGATAGGTTTTCCATGGTGCTTATAGCAGAAATGAATGCAATCACCTATCCACTTAGAAATGGTTTGTTTTGAAATAGCCTTCCCCTCTGCCCCTGCAGCAAATGCTACCAGCAGTTGTTCAGATTTCCTTTGATGTTTAGTCCTGTCCAAGTAAAATCTAAGTTGTCTGTGCAGTATTTGTTCCCCTTTGTTCTGTGGATTAGAAAAGAGGGCTGGCAAATGAATGGATTGATTTAGAGCCACACTGGATACCATCTTGGGCATGAAGGAGGGATTGGTCCTGAGGGACACCCTGTCTGCAAGAAAGATGATGAAAGGCTCCACTGCCATAAGGGCCTGTAATTCAGATACCGTTCTTGCTGAAGTGATTGCTAAAAGGAAAGCTGTTTTCCAAGAAAGGAATTTTAACTCTGCAGTTGCAGCTGGCTCAAAAGGAGGAAGAGTGAGTTTTTCCAATACAAAGTTAAGGTCCCAGGCTGGAATAGGAGCTCTCCTGTGTGGTCTTAAGTTTTTGGCCCTTCTGAGGAACTGATTGAGCAGTGGGTGAGAAAAGAGGGGTGGTTCTGTGTTGTAATGAGCAGAAATGGCTGAGGCATGAATTTTGATGGAGGGAAAGGAAAGGCCCTTGTGAAGAATCTCAGTTAAGTATTGAAGAATCTGAGGTACATTGGGCGCTGCTGTGGCCATCCCTTGAGTTTGGTTTCAAGCACAGAATCTTTTCCATTTTTCAGCATAAGACTTTCTATTACTAGGCCTCCTTGCCTCCAAAATGACATCCAACACTTGTTTACTGAGGGATGGTAACAGAGAGATTAGGTAATTAGCCAGGCTGCCAGGTTCAGGGTTTGAAGCTGGGGGTGCAGAATCTGGCTCTCCTGATGAGACAGCAGGGTAGGGGTCTGAAGCAGGTGCCATGGGGCCAGCTGTGACACACTGTGCAAGAGGGGGTACCAGTGGTGGTGTGGCCAGTCTGGTGCAATCAGTATCATCCTTGGTTTGTCCTGTTTGATCTTTAGTAGTGCTTTGCAGAGGAGAGGCAGAGGAGGAAAGGCATAAACTGATAGATTTTTCCAGCTGAAGGAAAGAGCATCCACTTTCCAAGCTTATTTGCGGAGAGTCCTTGTGCAGAATTTGTCCAATTGGTAGTTCTGGGGGGGAGGCAAACAGGTCTATATCTGGGCTCCCCCATTTGTTGATCAACATGTTGAAAGTCTTTGGTTCCAGTTTCCACTCATGTGGATCCATTTGATTTCTGCTTAGTTTGTCTGCCAATGTATTTAGTTTTCCTGGCAGGAATTGAGCCTGTAGATGCACTTGGTAGCTCAAGGCTGTGTTCCACAGTGCCATGGCTAGTCTGCAGAGGGGGTAAGAATGGGTATTCTACTAATTCCATATGCAAGACTGCATATGAGGAAACTACAATGGTATCTAAAATGCCTATGGTGTCAACATTCTCAGGATCTAGAAGCAATTATTCCTATCATACCTTGCCTGCCTTTATGTACCTGCCTTTATCATACCCACCTGCTTGTTTATGTACCACATAACAGTGGTGTTGTCCGTCTTTACCATTAATTGTCCTGGAAGAATGTGGTCCATGAAGGCTGTCAGAGCATTCTGTACAGCTAACATTTCTTTTCATTGATATGCAGGTGCATTTGACTTGGGTTCCATTTGCCCTGAGTACACTTCCCTGCCAGATGAGCCCCTCATGCACAGTCTGATGTGCCTGTTGTTAGGGTTTGGGCAGCAGGGGATAGAGTGAATGATAGTCCCTTGTTTTGGTGGCAAGCCTCTGCCCACCAAAGGAATTCTAAAGGCAGGCAAGGTATGATAGGAATAATTGCTTCTAGATCCTGAGAATGTTGACACCATAGGCATTTTAGATACCATTGTTGTTTCCTCATATGCAGTCTTGCATATGGAATTAGTAGAATGCACGAGGCCATGAACCCCAAGGCTTGCAGTATTTGCCTTGCGGATAACGGGGATTTTGTGGCCAATAGTTTGAAGTAAGTTGTCAAATGAATTTGTTTCTCTGGCGTGAGGAAAGCCATCTGGGAAGTTGTGTTCAAGCTTGCTCCCAGGAATATAATTTGTTGACAGGGTACCAGGTGTGATTTCTTTTTGTTTATGGTGTACCTTTCTGCCTGAATTAGACAATCATCCAGGTATGGATATATTTGAATATTTAGAACAAACAGCTGACAACCGCTGAGGAAGGTAAATGAAAGGCAGATGTATTCAGTAAAGCAGTCCACAAATACGCTGTTAACAGAAGGTTAACACTCTTTAATTCCACTCCGTAACGTTAAACACCAAAAACAAGCAGTGTTTTTCGTCCCAGTCACTACCGGAACTTCATCAGACAAATACTTCCTGTTAAGGTAGTTATTTAAATACAAAATAGTATGCCAGTATCATTAATTATATTATCAATTAAAAAGAAAACAACGTTCTACATAATTAGGATCCGTTTTTCTAAACGGGTTCCACACATTCAAAAGTTTACAGACAGCCGATGAAGCATGACGTAAATTGAATCTTAATGTCAACAAAAATCGACTGTTATAAAAATGTGTTTCATTGCTTCATTTGAAATGCTTCAGTCCTAGTTAAGTAATTTTGTTAAAATAACTGGTTCCATAAAATATGGTTCCTCATTTGCGCCACTGTGAACAAAAACACATCCTGCAGCTAACACTTAATTTAAAAATGATGCATGAAAGCCACGCTCAATGTAAAACGGCATAAAGACACATGAAAAAATACAATAAAGCGTAAAATGGTGATAAATAAGTGTGTATGAAAAAATATATATAAAAAAGCATATACAAACAACCTATTAAATCCATACTCCAGAACTCCTCTGTACTGCTATAATCTAACTGTTTACTTGACCTCGCTTTGCAAATACTACATCGTAGTTGCGCTAGTTAAAAAATCTCTACCTTACTAAATCCAGTTGCCATAAAGAAGTTTTGTATAAAAATACATCCTAGTAGCCTGTTTGATCCGTGCTCAAGCACTCCTCCTTTCTGCTTTAATCAAACTGGTTGTTAAACCTCGTTGCGTGAACGCTACATCAGGGTTACGCTAGTTGGAAAATCTCACCTTTGCTGTACTCCAATTACCGTAAAAGATAGAAATATAAAAACAATATATGCAGCGTCTGTTACTGTGTCCTGCGTCTACGATCACAAGTGTCCCCGCCTGAACATAACAGTCCTGTACATATGACAGAACCTTACGTCCCGTGAGGGTCAAGTAACTAACCAAGTTTAAAGTTACATCACTATTGTCAGTACATCCTGACTTAAGTAGTCGCAAGAACTCCTCGACCCTGTGTCGCACCTGGATGGCGCTAGGCTACTATAATTCGAGTTGTGAAATTTAAGTCACAACCCCTGTCGCTGAATGTTTAATTTTTGTTTTTTTATAGAAAACACTCAGGTACATAAAGAACTGTCTTTATGTAGATGATTACTCGTACGATGCATGTTTCAAACAAACCACACAAAATTTATGGTTTTGGTAACCTAATGCTTGTCACTATGCAATCTTTTTTCTATTTTCATAGGACCTCAGTTAATGTGTTGTAAGGATGCAGAAAAGTTAAATAAAAAATAATAAGTAAAAAATAAAAAATAAGAAATAACAAGTATCACATATAAAATATAGAGAAAGGACCTTCCAAGCACAGGTCCTAATATGTGTTGTCCAGGTGTACAACAATCATGAATGAAAAAGGACAAAACCCAAGGTAGTCAAATCCCCTAACTAACTGTTAATTAATAACACTTTAGGAGCCTAACTACCATACATTCATACCTCTCTAAATGTTAGTTAATTGGCTACAATGTTTCCCTACAATAAAGGGAGTATACTTATATAATATATAACTGTCTCACTTTACATTACATGTTTTAAAACAATAAACTAAAATGTACGTGGCAATAACTTGTTGATTATTTTTCTGTTTTGTAGTATGAAACCTCAACCCCAATAGAGTCTAGTCGTCTGTTACAAGTTGCGCTAGACTTACCAATAGACATGACAAAAATCGTTGCCTTTAATGTTCTTTTATGGGTTGACCTGATGAACCTACACTCCCATATAAAATTAAAACTTAGGGGTCAACAGTGTCCCTAGTTTGTTATTGTTTACTACCAGTATGGGTGCACTATTACAGTGCTTAGGCCACCCTGAAAATTAGAAAAAAAATTATGAAATACACCTATATGCAATTGAATACTCGTGCCTTCACTGTCCCCACATATTTATTCTAATAAAATAGTCAAAATGTAAATATTTACCTTGTTCAACAGTGGATGTGGGTAAAAAATGGTGAAAACACTGATTCCATATACTATTTTGGATATATGTGTGTAAAAAAATACATTGTTCTAAAATTTAACCTATGTAATCCCTTTTCTTTACATATTATACTACTACGTTCTATCTAAGTAGGTTCTTAATTTTTAAGAGACATGAAATTGAACAACTTTCATTCAGGCCTGGGGGAGTGCATGCCATTAATCTAACTTGCCATTTCAGTTCTCTCCTTTCTAAATCCAATTTTAACATGATGTCGTTCACCAATCCTTCCTCAATAAATTTTTTTCTAGTTTGATCAATTATCAGGAACTTGAATTTATGATCTGAGTACTTTGTGCAATGCCTGGCTAGGGCATTGTCATCCTTGTTTTTGGCAATTGCATAACAGTGCTCGTAAATCCTGTCACGGAGTCGTCTATCAGTTTTGCCCACATAGAATGAAAAACAATCTATGCACTGGGCCAGGTAGACGACTCCTTTGGAATTACAATTACTCGGTATGTTAACTTGAAAAGTTTCGTTTCTGATGTAAAACCTGTCTGAAATGTTTATATAAGCACAATATTTGCAATTCCCACATTTTGTTGTACCTCTTTTAGATGGTTTAGTTTTACTATTTGTTTCCAATAATTTTTTCAAATTATAGCCCCTTCTGTATGTAATAGTTGGACCATGGGCAAGTATGTTTATTAAATCTTTGTCCAGTGACAGAGACCGCCAATACTTTCTAACTATGTTGCCTATATTTGATGCTTCAATACAATATGTAAAAGTAAATGCAGTATTGAAGTTTTCTTCAGTTTTACCCTCCCTATTATCAGATTCGTGTATTGAAGCCATTGTACATAATGATGAAATTTGGTCAGTGCTGCCATTATACACTAAAGTGATGTTAGTTTTAACTTCACCATTCAAAATAGGTGCGTAAATGCCCCTATTTCTTTTTTCGATAACTTCCTCAAAGATGTTTTTTAGAAATAAATCAGGGTAGCCCCTGTTTGTAAACATCTCGTGCAACAAGTTACATTCTTCATGAAAGTCCTCTTCACTTGTTACCATTCTAGCAGCCCTGACTAGTTGTCCTTTGACAACTGATTTCTTTTGGTGTTGGGGGTGCATGCTCGTAAAATGTAAATAACTGTTGCAATGAGTCTCCTTTCTATGAATCTTCGCTGTGTATTTATCAAGGCCCTTTGATAAACATACATCAAGGAAATTGGTTGTATTATACTGGAAGTTTTTAGTGAACTTCAAAAAGTGTGTGGTTGAACTAAGGTAGTCCACCAACTGGTTTGCATAGTGTTCATCTCCCTCAATAATGATGAATATGTCATCCAAAAACCTTTTGTAACAAAGGATTTGGTTCATCCATACACTATTAAGTAGATGTTCCTTTTCCCAGAATGCTAAAACCAAGTTGGCGAAACTCGAGCCCATAGGGGAACCCATGGCTACCCCAACTTTTTGTCTAAAAAGTAAGCCCTCAAAAAAGATAAAGTTGTTTGCTAGAATAATCTCTAGTAATTGTTCAACCAACAGGCATTCATTATCTGGTGCACCCTTACCCCGGATGAAGTCTATGACCCATTCAGTTCCAATAGTATGTGGGATGCAAGAATATAACTCACAGATGTCAACCGTTAAAAAGTTACCTGATGCATTAAATGGTGTATTCTGGATGCATTCTAAGAAGGACCAAGAGTCCTTTAGTATCTGTGTTTCAGATTCTACATATTTTTTAAGAATGCAGTCCACCATCTTAGCAGATGGATATGTTATGGACTGCCTTGCATCTACCAACGCTCTGAATGGTGGGTTAAGAACATTTTTATGTAACTTTGGTATACCAGAGATCTTGGGGATTCTGGGTGCCAGCATGGTAATGTAGCTGTATTGATCGATATTTATGATGCCATCTGTGTAAAGGTCACTAAAAAACATTTTTATTCGATTGTATGCTTGATTCAGTTCATTTCTACTTGTTTCCTCATATGTGTCACTACCTAAAATTGAGACCATGGTGTTTGAATAGTCACTGTTGTAGAACACTGCTAACCCCCCACCTTTGTCGGGTTTCATGAGCCTCAATGGTAGCTCTCTGATTGCATTCAATAAGTAGGTTTCCTCATTTGACATATTCATTTTATGGTCATTATTGTTGGAATGTCTATTAAGTTCCCTGAATTCACTAATACACAAATGTTCAAAAAGGTTTAGTGTGTCGTTGTGGGGGGGATTAAAGGTGCTTGCTATCTTAAGTTCACTTGTGTTGTAACTGTTGTTACCAAACATGATATTTAAATTTAATTTACGTGTGAACATTTTAAAGTCCAAGATTAATTCAGTAATGTCACATTTTCTTGTTGGAACAAAAGTCATTCCCTTAGCAAATAATTCCACCAGCTTAGAGTCAATGTGACATTCAGTGTAGTTGTATATTTTGAAGTCATTTTTGGTATTTGATATGACTTCAAACAATCTTAATCCTGGTGTTGATTGTTGCTCCTCGTGTTGTATCTCCGTTTCTGACCAAGGGGGGGATTGGTTGTCCAGTTGTTCCCCCCCTGGTAGTTATGCCTGGAAAAATTCCCAAGCTGAACATTATGACTTGTTTCCGTGCATTGTTAGCATCATCGAAGATTTCTTCATCAACATAAACATGGTCAAGGGGCATTGCGTAGGTGTTCGTAGTAGATCTAACTGTCCCATGCCTGTTTTTGTTTTGTTGTTTTGGATGGCTGGGACCATTTGATTTTACTGTGGTATTGACTTTGTTGGTAGGTGGGGGTTTTGGGAAAGCTTCCCCTTCTCTGTATGCCTTAAGGTCCCTCTGTAGTTTTTTCAATTTGTTGCCCTTAAGTTTGGCCATTTGTTGAGAAACACTATTGAGAGTTCTGTCGAATTCAAATTTGTATCTACTGAAATCTATATCATTTTTGATGTCATTTTCTAAGTTAGATATTTCATTGTTCAGGACTGGAGGGAGGGTAACCAGGACTGCAGCAGTGAATACACTTGAACATCTACATTTATGGTAAGTGTACACAACTGTACTATGTTCTTCGTGTTTCACTGTTGCAGTCGTCACATTTGGGTAGATTCCCAAAGTTAAGGATGGAAGGAGGAACTTAGGTAGCATTAGGACCAGCTATAAGGCCATGCAAGACTGCAGTGGCAAAGCCAGCTCTGGATTTAGAGAAAATTGGCAAATGATAATGCTTGGTGAAAGTATGTACAGAACTCCAGGTAGCAGCTTCTAGGATGTCTCTGGTAGGGACACCTCTGAGAAAGGCTGTAGAGGTAGATGCAGCCCCGATTGAATGGGGCCTAATCCCCTGTGGGATAGGTTTTCCATGGTGCTTATAGCAGAAATGAATGCAATCACCTATCCACTTAGAAATGGTTTGTTTTGAAATAGCCTTCCCCTCTGCCCCTGCAGCAAATGCTACCAGCAGTTGTTCAGATTTCCTTTGATGTTTAGTCCTGTCCAAGTAAAATCTAAGTTGTCTGTGCAGTATTTGTTCCCCTTTGTTCTGTGGATTAGAAAAGAGGGCTGGCAAATGAATGGATTGATTAAGAGCCACACTGGATACCATCTTGGGCATGAAGGAGGGATTGGTCCTGAGGGACACCCTGTCTGCATGAAAGATGATGAAAGGCTCCACTGCCATAAGGGCCTGTAATTCAGATACCGTTCTTGCTGAAGTGATTGCTAAAAGGAAAGCTGTTTTCCAAGAAAGGAATTTTAACTCTGCAGTTGCAGCTGGCTCAAAGGGAGGAAGAGTGAGTTTTTCCAATACAAAGTTAAGGTCCCAGGCTGGAGTTGGGGCTCTCCTGGGTGGTCTTAAGTTTTTGGCCCCTCTGAGGAACTGATTGAGCAGTGGGTGAGAAAAGAGGGCTGGTTCTGTGTTGTAATGAGCTGAAATGGCTGAGGTGTGAATTTTGATGGAGGAAAAGGAAAGGCCCTTGTGAAGAATCTCAGTTAAGTATTGAAGAATCTGAGGTACATTGGGCGCTGCTGTGGCCATCCCTTGAGTTTGGTTTCAAGCACAGAATCTTTTCCATTTTTCAGCATAAGACTTTCTAGTACTAGGCCTCCTTGCCTCCAAAATGACATCCAACACTTGTTTACTGAGGGATGGTAACAGAGAGATTAGGTAATTAGCCAGGCTGCCAGGTTCAGGGTTTGAAGCTGGGGGTGCAGAATCTGGCTCTCCTGATGAGACAGCAGGGTAGGGGTCTGAAGCAGGTGCCATGGGGCTAGCTGTGACACACTGTGCAAGAGGGGGTACCAGTGGTGGCGTGGCCAGTCTGGTGCAATCAGTATCATCCTTGGTTTGTCCTGTTTGATCTTTAGTAGTGCTTTGCAGAGGAGAGGCAGAGGAGGAAAGGCATAAACTGATAGATTTTTCCAGCTGAAGGAAAGAGCATCCACTTTCCAAGCTTATTTGCGGAGAGTCCTTGTGCAGAATTTATCCAATTGGTAGTTCTGGGGGGGAGGCAAACAGGTCTATATCTGGGCTCCCCCATTTGTTGAGCAACATGTTGAAAGTCTTTGGTTCCAGTTTCCACTCATGTGGATCCATTTGATTTCTGCTTAGTTTGTCTGCCAGTGTATTTAGTTTTCCTGGCAGGAATTGAGCCTGTAGATGCACTTGGTAGCTCAAGGCTGTGTTCACAGTGCCATGGCTAGTCTGCAGAGGGGGTAAGAATGGGTACCCACCTGCTTGTTTATGTACCACATAACAGTGGTGTTGTCCGTCTTTACCATTAATTGTCCTAGAAGAATGTGGTCCTTGAAGGCTGTCAGAGCATTCTGCACAGCTAACATTTCTTTTTGATTAATATGCAGGTGCATTTGACTTGGGTTCCATTTGCCCTGAATGCACTTCCCTTCCAGGTGAGCCCCTCATGCATAGCCTGATGCGTCTGTTTTTAGGGTTTGGGCAGGAGGGGATAGAGTGAATGATAGTCCCTTGTTTTGGTGGCAAGCCTCTGCCCACCAAAGGAATTCTAAAGGCAGGCAAGGTATGACAGGAATAATTGCTTCTAGATCCTGAGAATGGTGACACCATAGGCATTTTAGATACCATTGTAGTTTCCTCATATGCAGTCTTGCATATGGAATTAGTAGAATGCACGAGGCCATGAACCCCAAGGCTTGCAGTATTTGCCTTGCAGATAACGGGGATTTTGTGGCCACTAGTTTGAAGTAAGTTGTCAAATGAATTTGTTTCTCTGGCGTGAGGAAAGCCATCTGGGAAGTTGTGTTCAAGCTTGCTCCCAGGAATATAATTTGTTGACAGGGTACCAGGTGTGATTTCTTTTTGTTTATGGTGTACCGTTCTGCCTGAATTAGACAATCGTCCAGGTATGGATACATTTGAATATTTCTTTGCCTGCAAAATGCAATGACTGGAGCTAGACACTTTGTGAATACCCTGGACACAATAGATAAGCCAAAGGGCAGCGCAGAGAACTGATAGTGCATGCAGCCTGCTTTGAAGCGTAGGTATTTTCTGCAACATTCCCTGACTGGGATGTGCAGGTAGGCTTCCTTTAAATCCAGTGTTGCCAACCAGGCATATTTGCCTATTATGGGACGCAACTGGTGAAGAGTTAGCATCTTGAATTTTGGAATCACCAAAAAGGTGTTTAGGATAGAAAGGTCCAGGATAGGATGTCATGAGTTGTCTTTTCTGGGTATCAGGAAAAGTCTTGAGTAGAAACCTTGCCCCTTTTCCTCTTCTGGTACAGTATGAATAGCCTTTAATCTTAAGAGAAAGAGTACTTGCTGTTGAGCCTCTGCCCACTGATTTGGGGGTAGATTTGGCCAACCGTTTGAGGTTGGTAACGTGTGGAAGTGAAATCTGTATCATTAGGAAACTATGTTTAAAACCCATTTGTCCTGGGTAATGAGTTCCCAGTTTTTTGTTTGCAGAGCAATCTTTCCCCCTAAAGGAGCAGTCAGTTGAGAAGGGCTTGGAAGTTTCAAAGTTAAGTCACTGAGACAGTTTACCATAGGGGGGAGTCTTACTACTCCCTGATTTGGAAGTGGGAGCCCCCCACTGCTTAGTCCTGTGCGTACCCTGGGACTGAAGCCTGGG
Source organism: Protopterus annectens (assembly GCF_019279795.1). Classification (NCBI taxonomy): domain Eukaryota; kingdom Metazoa; phylum Chordata; order Ceratodontiformes; family Protopteridae; genus Protopterus; species Protopterus annectens. Next base: position 1,035,573,426 of record NC_056739.1, on the reverse strand, counting down.
TGTTCTGCTGGTTCTAGGTTTGAACTGAGAAGGCCTGGAAAAGGCAGGAAAGGACCAATTTTTTGAGGACCAATGCCTACTAAACCTTGGAGGCTGCAGTTGTAAGAAATCTTTAACAGTTTGCATAGATTTAGACTTTTCCTCCATCTTTTTAAGAACTTCTTCTACTTTGTTGCCAAACAGGTGGTCCTGATTTAAGGGAGCATCCAGCAATTTAGTTTTCACATGATCTGGCAAAGATTGCTCCTTAAGCCAAGCATGCCTTCTAAGAACAGACCCAGTGACAGCAGCCCTGCAAGATGCCTCTAGTGAATCAAAACCACATTGCAAAGTATGTTTTCCAACCTGTTCAGCAGAATGCATTAAATCATGTAAATCCTTATTTTCAGCACAATCAGGAATCAACATCATTTTCTGTTTAAGCAATCCAATAATATGCTGCTGATACTTTAACATATGAAACTGGCAGTTTAAAGCTCTGATGGCCAAAGTTGCAGAGGTGTACAGCTTCTTATCCGATCTATCCAGGGCCCTGGAATCTCTATCAGAGGGGGTAGGATTTTTGGCAGTAGTAGCCTTAATGCCCTTGGGTCCCAGTGAAATGGTCTCAGGATCCACAGTAGGATTTTTAAAAAGGAACTTGTGAGAATCAGGAACTCTGTAATATCTATCAGGTTTCCTGGGAGCAGGAGGTAAAGAGTCAGGGGCCAAGCTAGATTCCGAAAAGGCATTGTTAACAATGTCCAGCACAGGAGGGATAGCTAAAGGCCCGCGTTGGGGCAGGAGTAAGAAATCTCTAAGCCTCTTTTTAGAATCAGAGTAATCCTGGCTTTCCCAGTGAAAATGCTCCCTAAGAGTATGCAAGCTTTCACCAAAAGAAAAATCCTCTGGGGGAGAAGCAGAGGGAATAGAGTCCTCTGCATCAGAATCCTCATAGGTAGATAAGGGTAAATCCTGGTCATCAGAGGAGACAGAAATTTCAGAATCCTGGTCAGAAGTATCATAAGCAAATTCAGTCCTAGGTCTCTTAGACAGGGAAGGTTGGCTTCCCCTGATTAAAGTAATAAGGCCTTCAGCCATTCTTATCATTTGTTTTTTAGGCATGGAGGCCTGACCATGTGGTCTGGGAATCGGTTTCCTAGGCATGGTTCGAGATTTAGACCTTGAAGAAGAAGATGGCGTCAGTTTAATATGCAAGTCAGTAGGCCTGAACACACCCTCAGAAGCCGGTGCCTCCACAGTGGCTCCGGACCCATCCAAGGTAGAGACATCCGCAGGTTCCACAGTTGAAGCATCTCACGGCATACCGGATCCCGAATGGGTCTCAGTAGAGGCCTGCGAATCTGAAGTAGCGGGTATCATGGGCTGCGAAAGCACCTCACTGAGTACTGGCAAACTGGCGACTAGCTTAGGAGAAGCGTCGTCGGCAGCTTTGGACCTAGGCGGCCTGTCTCTGTCTTTATCTTTGCATTTTTTGGAATGTCAGTAGTCAGGTGGCTTACTGAAGACATATCTGGATAACTGAACAAAGTACCAACATATTTAGAAGCAAAAATATACCAACGATGAATAGTTTGTGGTTTAAATAAGGCACAAAACCGACAGTGAGGTATGTAGTGGTCAGGGCCTAGGCAAGGAATACAGTACGAATGAAAATCTTTATGAGGTATTTGCTTTCCACAAGAAATACAGTTACTGACTTTTAATGACAACGGTTTAGAAGAACATCTGCCTAGCACCTGGCTGACATATTCTAACTCCTTTCCCCTACCCACTGTCCAATCTCCTCTTTAAAACTCCCACAGATGCACTATGTATTATCACATGTTACTTACCAACTCACTGTCGCCTACTCCCCTCTGTCCCATCTATACCCATTAACTATCCCACAGACTAAGTTGAAAAGCTTTCCCTTAAAATGTGAATGCACCTCATAAGAACTTGTCTATATTCTCCTCCTTTTTTAGTTTTCCTTTCTTGTCTTATCTTCAGTACATCTTCAAGATTATCTCTACCAAACATACTGTATGAACAATCAAATGTTACTACCTGCTATACTTTTAATTGTATGTCTAAACCTCTATGATTATGTAAATATCTTATGTCATCATATGTTACTATCTGCTATATTTTTATAAGTAAATGTGTAAACCACAATGCTCATGTAAAATGTCTTATGTATAGTATGTTAGCAATTGTTCTGGAGCTTTTCTCCCTAGGCCTCTGCTGAAAATGGACAACTCTGTCCAGTCCGACCTGCCCAGTAAACAAATTTAAAATAATAATAATCATAATATGGGTATGTCATACATACAGTCATTTTATTAAGGGTTTGCCATTTGGTTTCAAGACTGAAGAAGTAGAGCCACAACTTAAGAAATTAGTGAAACTGCATACAAACACACCGTAATATGTAACATGTATAGCAAAGCATTTTAGTTAAACTACTGAGTAGACTGATTCTTGTGGACTCATTTCAGTTATGACCAGGAACAAATGATCAAATTAATGCCAAAGTTACAAAGAATACAAAATAAAATCAATGAATTATATGAAAATGTAGGTAAGTGTACAAACAATAAAACTGAACAATAACAGTTTTTAGTATCAACAAGGAAAATCATACACAGACATAATACTACTATTAGACATTAGTCTAAGACAAAATGCAGCAGTTTATAGGACAGCATAGGAACAAATCCTTTCAATGTTAAGCATATTCCGACATCAGTAGTAAACATGACTAGTTCTGGAGACCAAATTACTCTAAGTAAAAACACAGTATGGAGGCAGCATAGATTCAATCAGAAAAACAAAGTGAAACAAAAAAGAAAGCAGACACAGGACATGAGAGGTTCTTTAGATACATTTAAGAAACATGTAATATTACTGAGATGCCAGTATCTTTTCAAAAGATTGACATATGACAAGAAGATGACACAAGAAGACATTAGTTTGCAGAAGGAGTGGTGTATAACTGGACTAGCCTGACTGAAAAAAGCAGCCCATTGAAAAATAGAATCAGAATTCAAAACTGCAAGGGACAAACAAAAGGAATCACAAAAAAGGGTGGAATGAAAAAAAAATGTTATTGATTTAGCCGCGAGACCATGGGCAGACAATATCAGGATATATGTATGGGTCAGTTCACCAAGTTCCAGTAGAGTGACTGAAAATGCGGTCAAGTATATATAACTTCATCTAAGTTGCATGACCTTGGAGGATGTTATATTTCTATTAAGTAAGGCATGGAGGGAGGGAAACCTCATGCTTGAAAGGTGTGTGCTTTTGCCTCCCCACTTCGCCAAAAAAATACACATTTCTTTGTAATGTGTTTAATGTGAAATAATTTTTAAATCAACTTATTATGCTATTTTAGGGTACTGCATGGGTTTTACTAATTTATGTAGCCTTTAGATGCTTAAATATATAAGCACCTCACTCAAACTAGCACAGTGCATACATAACCAGTTTCAATCTGTCATCTTTGAATATTTTTCATATCATTACTTTTAAGTGTAAAAGTCTGCTGCTGTTTTAAATTGTCTAATGAAATGCAGGCCTTGTTCCAGTCACGCTAAATGTTCATATAATGTCAGGTAATATTTATTATACATTTTTCTAAGCAACTGGATTAAATTAGTTGCTTGTAAATTTTGCATGCTTTTTACATGTACAGTTTTTTTAAGTATACTGAATAAATGATAAATAAGACCTTATGTGGCTAGCTTTAACATTTTTTGAGAAGGGGGAGGGGTGGAGAAGGAGGGAGGAAGAATTAGTGAAATAATTGCTAGCCTCTGGCTGCACCTCTCCAAAGATGCAATTCCCCAGTCCTCTGGAACCCCTCTTGTTTCTCCAAGGGGTGTTAGACAAGTCTGTAAGAGGGGAATACAATGTTTCAGGGGGTGGTAGGCTTCTGAAGTGACACGAGTCAATCATACCCTGTGATAATCTTGAGCGGAAAGAATAGTCAAGTCAACTGCAATTAGCAATATTAGTGTGGTGAAGCAAATGTCCAGTGAGCAACTTGTGAACTTTACAGAACATATTAATGACTGCTGAAAAACATCTACATAACAGACAGCAAGACACAGTCAACAGATCAGGCAGCCAGATTGATGTGCAGGCATGCTACAACTGTACTTATACTATAGGGGAGGTATTTTGAGAAGTCTTATGAAACTAATTAATAACATTGAGAAAAAGAGAGAGATGGGGACTGATTACTGACCCTACACTCAAATTTATGTGCTGACACACTGCTCATAAAACAGGGCAAATACCAACATAATTCCACCGTGAAAGTGGATGGTGCTCTACGAGGAAAGCAGATGTAATTTTACCACTGATCATGGTACTGGAAAAATCACCCCTGAAATGCACTGTGCACTTTTGGAGGCTTCACAGAGCAAAGGGTATTAGTTGACAAACAGACAACATGCAGCAGCAATGCTCACTAAGATGATCAGGGCCCTGACACAGAAAAAAACGTTTTGTTTTAAGGGCACTGGAAAGGTGAAGGGCATGGCAAATGACAAGGAGAGGGATCCGCTGATTCATCCTTAGCAGATCTTTCATGTAATGACAACTGAAGTTAAACAAACAATGAGGGAAGTCTTCCAGCAACTGTAACTCATGACTGGACCATGAATAAGCAACCATTTGCAGTTGCTGTACAAAGAGGGTTTACAGCAACTGCCAAAGTCAATTACTCCACAGAAATGCATTGGCAACTCCTGATTTGTCCTGAGTACAAAAAGGCCATTGGTCAAGAATCAGGAAGCATGAACATATGTTCCTCCTTCCCATGCTGGCTTTCTCATTGCTTTTCATTTGCTGTCACTAATAAAACTGTAATCAGGCATTCTAGCCTGGTCAATGGGTAATCCAATTTTTTATGTACTTGTTTATAAATATGACTGCCTTAAGTACATACCTCTCAAATGTACCTCATTACAAGGAATGTTCCTCATTTAGAGTCTTAAAAGGTTCATTTTCCTCGACACTGAAAGCATCAGTCAGACATTCAGTGTTAGAAATTATTTTAACTGATATCCATAATATAGAGAACTGAATCATGTTATTAATTTATCAAAGGAACTTTTTAAAAGTACAAAATAGCACATTTTAACCATCCTATGAGCTTCCTAGATGAAGCTGTTAGTGAGCTATTACTAAGTGTTCCACATTTTGCTCATTTGTTCCACATTGTGAGAGGAAATGTTCCTCATTTCAGAGCTGGAACACTGAAAGGTATTCTTAAGTAATTTTCCTTCTTTCACCACTGTATGCAAAATAAGATGTTCTCTCCTTTCTCATTATATTTTATAAGATTTTCATGTCTTGCTTCTGTTGTCTTATCACATTTGTAGCTCATTAATACATCTTTCCAGGTCTCTCCTTGGTTCTCATTTTACTGCCTCCTCTTATTTTAATGCCATTTTATATCTTCTCCCAACCAAATAGGATTTTTTTTTTCTTTCCTGGCTTCCTGATCTTTCTAACAAAGGATTCAATCTATTCAGCGTGTCTTTTTGTGTCAGTCCCAGACATCCAGCATTCTGTTCTACCATTTCCCTAAATTACCCTCGGCATCAGTTCTTAGTACACTGAAGTTCACCTTGCTAGGGTTAAATTACTCTCGGCATCAGTTCTTACTACACTGAGGTTCACCAAACTAGGGTTAATTTACGCTCAGCATCAATTCCCAGTACACTGAGGTTCACCTTGCTAGGGTTAAATTACCCTCGGCATCAGTTCTCAATACACTGAAGTTCATCTTGCTAGGGTTAAGTTACCCTCGGCATCAGTTCTCAGTACACTGAAGTTCACCTTGCTAGGGTTAAATTACTCTCGGCATCAGTTCTTAGTACACTGAGGTTCACCAAACTAGGGTTAATTTACGCTCAGCATCAATTCCCAGTACACTGAAGTTCACCTTGCTAGGGTTAAGTTACCCTCGGCATCAGTTCTCAGTACACTGAAGTTCACCATACTAGGGTTAAATTACGCTCAGCATCAGTTTCCAGTACATTGAGGTTCACTTTGCTAGGGTTAAATTACCCTCAGCATAAGTTCTTAGTACACTGAAGTTCACCATACTAGGGCTAAATTACCCTCGGTATCAGTTCCCAGTACACTGAGGTTCACCATGCCAGGGTCACTCAGCCAAGTCTTCATTGCTGTACTGGAAGGTAAGACTGGAATGTAACCCACACAGTGGTTTGGTTACTATTCCTAGAGACCCCTTCACCTTTGGCTCCAGAAAACTGTCTTAAGTTCAGAAAGACCTTGCCAAGGATATTATTGGTAGATGTGAGATATGTGACCATCCGCAGAAAACCTGCTTGACTAATCTCTAAGTACTACTTTTTCTCTCTCTCTACTTTCCACATCAGCCGAGTCTTATGCTAATAGAACCTTTGGCCTGTTTACCTATATGTTTTATGATATCAATGTCATCTTTATGTCTGGCACTTACTTGCATGTAAACCAAATCTAGCCATTAGGTGCTGAAAGTACAGTTGTGTACACTTACCATAAATGTAGATGTTCGAGTGTATTCACTGCTGCAGTCATCACGCTTGGGTTATCTGCCTGCAAGTAGCCCTCAGTTGGCCCGAATACCAGAGTCTTTGGATTTCTGCGTTGGATGCTGTCACCTCTTCCATGATGTCGGGTCGTTAGGGGGTATAAAACATGCAGCCGATGCCATTACATCAGTTTTTCTTGCTCTAGATGTCAGGAGCCCCCAAAATAGGGAGCTATTACATGGTGTGGAACACCTCCAGTAAAAAGTAAACACCCCTGCCATAAAAGATGGCCATAAAGAGGATAGGAAAAAAGGATAGAGAAAGCCAGGGGGCTGGAGGGAGGGAAACCAGGACTGCAACAGTGAATACACTCGAACATCTACATTTATGGTAAGTGCATACAACTGTACTATGTTCTTCGTGTTTCACTGTTGCAGTCATCACACTTGGGTAGATTGCCAAAGCTGAGGAAGGGTGGAGGCAGTCAAGAAGTGTTGGGGCTGGCTAGCAGGCCTTGTAAGACTGCTGTAGCAAAATCCAGCTCTGGATTTAGAAAAAAATAGTTAAGTGGTAATGCTTGGTGAAGGTGTGTACAGAACTCCAGGTTGCAGCTTCCAGGATGTGCCCGGTGGGGACCCCCCCCACAGAGAAATGCTGTAGAGGTTGAAGTAGCTCTAGTGGAATGAGTTCTGATCCCCAGAGGGGTAGGTTTTCCATGGCGCTTGTAGCAGAAATGGATGCAGTGTGCTATCCATTTGGAAATGGTTTGCTTCGAAATGGCCTTGCCCTCTGGCCCTGTAGCAAAGCTGACTAGTAGCTGGTCAGATTTTCTGAAAGGCTTAGTCCTGTCAAGGTAGAACCTGAGCTGTCTGTGCACGTCCAAGGAGTGCAGGATCCTTTCCCCTCTATTTTGAGGATTAGGGAAAAAGGTTGGTAAATGGATGGATTGGTTTAAAACCACACTGGATACCACCTTGGGCATAAAGGAAGGGTTAGTCCTGAGGGAAACCTTGTCAGCATGGAAAATAATGAAGGGCTCCACCATCATTAGTGCTTGTAACTAAGACACTCTTGTTGCAGAAGTAATAGCTAGAAGTAAGGCTGTTTTCCATGAGAGGAATTTTAACTCTGCTGAAGCAGCAGGTTCAAAGGGGGGGGTGTGAGCTTTATCAGTACAAAGTTAAGGTCCCAGGTCGGGGTGGGAGCTCTCCTAGGGGGCCTGAAATTGTTAGCTCCTCTCACAAACTGTTTGATGAGAGGGCGAGAAAAGAGAGGTGGCTCAGTATTATAATGACCTGAGATGGCAGAAGCATGAATCTTAATGGAAGAGAAGGATAGGCCTCTGTGGAGCAGCTCTGCTAGATAATCAAGGATTAGAGGTAAGTTGGGCACAGCTGTGTCCTTTCCTTGAGACTGACTCTAAGAACAATATCTTTTCCACTTTTCAGCATAGGATATCCTAGAACTAGGCCTTCTGGCCTCAAGGATGACGTCCAGCACCTGTTTGCTGAGGGATGCTGGTGGTGCATTTAGGGAATAATCCAGGCTGCAAGATTTAGGGTTTGCAGCTGTGGATGCAAAATCTGTCCCTCCTGCTGAGACAGCAGGGAAGGTGTCTGATGTAGGTGCCAGGGTGGCACTGCTGTCAGACTGCGTAGGAGTGGGTACCAGTACTGGCGTGGCCAGTCTGGTGCAATAAGGATTGCCCTTGACCTGTCCTGTTTGATCTCGAGTGGTACATTTGAGCGGAGGGGCAGAGGAGGAAAGGCATATATTGAAAGGTTTTCCCATGTAAAGGATAGGGCGGCTACCTTCCAGGCTCTGCTTTGAGGGTTCCTGGTGCAAAATTTGTTCAACTGGTGGTTTTGGGGGGAGGCAAAAAGGTCCACCTCCGGTGTTCTCCACCTCTGTGTTAGACGTTTGAATGAGATGGGTTCCAGTTTCCACTCGTGAGGGTCCAGTAGATTTATGCTTGTCGTCCGCCACTGAATTTTGCTTGCCTGGCAGGAATTGAGCTTGTAGGTGCATATGGATGCTCAAGGCTAACCTGCAGAATGGGTAAGAAAGAGTCCCGCCCTGCTTGTTTATGTACCACATAACTGTGGTGTTGTCTGTCTTGATCAGGAGCTGTCCTGGAAGAATAAGGTATTTGAAGACTGTCAGAGCATTCTGTACAGCTAGCATCTCTTTTTGATTGATATGCAGGGGAATTTGTTCTGGGCTCTATTTGCCTTGAATGCATTTGCCTGCCATGTGATCCCCCCATGCATAGTCTGATGCGTCTGTTGTCAGGGTTTGGGCGGCGAGGGGTTGAGTGAAAGGAAGTCCCTTGTTGTGGTTGCATGCTTCTGCCCACCAAAAGAACTCAGCCCTTAGACAAGGTATGATAGGAATCACTGTTTCCAGGTCCTGAGAATGTTGACACCAGAGACTTTTTAAGTACCATTGAAGTTTCCTCATATGCAGTCTTGCATATGGAATTAGCAGAATGCATGAGGCCATGAACCCTAGGGCTTGCAGTATTTTCCTTGCAGATAGCTGGGTTTTGTTGGCTATTAGTTTGAACTAGTTTGTCAGATGGACCTGCTTTTCTGGCATGAGGAATGCCATCTGGGAAGTTGTGTTCAAGCTTGCTCCCAGGAATACAATTTGTTGGCTGGGCACCAGTTGTGATTTATTTTCATTGATTGTGTATCCCAGTGAAGTTAGAAGTCTTTTTACAAATGCCAGGTGCTGAAGTAACAATTCCTGACTCTCCGCCTGAATCAGGCACTATTCCAGGTATGGGTAGATTTGGATATTTCTCTGCCTGCAGTATGCAATGTTAGGAGCCAGGCATTTTGTGAATATTCTGTGTGCAGTAGATAAGCCAAAGGGAAGAGCAGAGAACTGATAGTGCATAGAGCCTGCCCCGAAACGTAGATATTTCCTGCAAGACTCCCTTATGGGGATGTGCAGATAAGCTTCTTTTAAGTCTAGGGTGACTAACCAGGCATCCTTGGCTAGCACAGGAAGAAGCTGTTGCAGTGTAAGCATTTTGAATTTTGGGACCACCAGAAAGGTGTTGAGAACTGATAGATCCAGGATAGGGTGCCAAGAGCTCTCTTTTCTGGGCACCAGGAACAGTCTGGAGTAGAAACCCTGTCCCCTTTGTTCTACTGGAATAGGTTAAACAGCCCTGATATGGAGAAGGGAAAGTACTTGCTTTTGAGCCTCTGCCCACTGGTTTGGATGAAGGTCTGGCAACCCGCTTGGTGTTGGCAGTGAATGGAAGTAGAATCTGTATCCTTGGGATACAATGTTTAGAACCCATCGGTCCTGAGTAATGGACATCCAGTTTTTTGCATGAAGGGCGAGTTTTCCTCCTAGGGGCACAAGTACTTGGGCATGGCTGGGAAGGATAATTGGAAAGTCATTGTGAACTTTTTCCATAAGGGGGTGGCTTACCATTCCCCGGTTTTGAGGTGGAAACACTCCATTGTTTAGATTTCTGCATACCCTGAGACTGTAGTCTTGGTTGTCTGTTTCCCCTGGGTTTGGACTGAGAAGGCCTGAGAGGGACTGGAAAAGACCAGTTTTTTGAAGGCCAATGCCTACTGAATCTAGGTGGCTGCAACTGTAAGAAATCTTTGACTGTCTGCATAGATTTAGCTTTTTCTTCCATCTTTTTAAGAACTTCTTCTGCTTTTGTGCCATACAAACCCTCCTGATTTAATGGAGCATCTAGTAATTTCGCTTTGACATGGTCAGGCAAGACTTGTTCTTTTAGCCAAGCATGCCTTCTCAGCACAGACCCAGTGACAGCAGTCCTGCAAGATGATTCTAAGGCATCAAACCCATATTGCAAAGTATGTTTACTAACTTAGTTTGCAGAATGCATTAACTTTGTAAATCTTTATTTTCCTGCACAATCTGGAAGTAACACCATTTTTTATTTAATTAGTTCCATAATACGTTGCTGGTACTTCAACATGTGAAACTGGCAATTCAAAGCCCTGATGGCAAGAGTTCCAGAGGTATATACCTTCTTACTCCCATCTGTCTAAAGCTCTAGAATCCCTGTCTGAAGGGGTAGGGTTTTTGGCTGTTGTAGCCTTAATGCCTTTAGGCCCCTGGGAAATGGTCTCTGGATCTGCAGTAGGATTCTTAAAGAGGGATTTGTGAGAATCAGGTACTCTGTAGTACCTGTCAGGTTTTCTAGGAGCTGGTGGTAAGGTGTCAGGAGTAAGACTGGACTCCAAGAAGACATCGTCTACAATATCCAGGACAGGGGGTATAGCTAGAGGCCTGTGCTGAGGCAAATCTAAAAATTCCCTGAGTCTCTTTTTGGATTGAGGACAGTGCTTGCATTCCCAGCGGAAATGCTCTCTTAAGGTATGCAAGGTTTCACCAAAAGAGAAATCCTCTGGAGGGGAGGCAGAGGGACCTCTTAAGGTATGCAAGGTTTCACCAAAAGAGAAATCCTCTGGAGGGGAGGCAGAGGGAATGGATTCCTCTGCATCTGAATCTTCATAGTAGATAAGGGTATGTCCTGGTAATCAGAAGGGTCAGAGTCATCAAACTCCTAGTCTGTAGAATCAGAAGGGAATTCAGTTCTTTGTCTTTTGGCAGGGGAAGGCTGGCTTCCCTTAATTGGTGTAATAAGGTGTTCAGTCATTCTAAGCATTTATTTTTGTGGCATGGGAGGATGAGCATCTGCTTTGGACGTCGGTTTTCTAGGCATAGTGTGAACTCTGGGCCTGTGAAACTTGGTAGTTGTAGTAGGAAATGAAGCTGTCAGTTTAATATGAATATCAGTAGGTTGGAATACACCCTCAGAAGCTGGTGCCTGCACAGCGGTTCCAGACCCATCCAAGGTAGAGACATCTGCAGGTTCCATAGTCGAAGAAGCATCTTGCAGCATACCGGACTCTGAATGGGTCTCAGGAGAGGCCTGCGAATCTGTAGAAGTGGGCATCAGGGGCTGCAAAGGCGCTTCACTGAGTACCGGTGGACTGGCAACAAGCTTAACAGAAGCATCGTTGGTATACGATGAATGACAGAGAAAGAATTTGGCTACAAAAATAGTCCAACGACGAATGGTTCGGGCATTAAACAAGGCACAAAACTGACAGCTAAGAAAGTTGTGGTCTGGGCCTAAACAGGTGATGCAGTAAGAATGAAAATCTATGTGAGGTATTCGCTTTCCTCAGGCAAGACAATTGTTAATTTTTTCTGACATCGGTTAGAGCAAGAAAAAAGAATCCCCAACGGGGTACTTAGCTTTAGAAGACTTCAGGTCTGAAACTCAAAAAAATTAAAATTTCAGGTAGCGGCCGATCGGCACTTGCAAACTGCTTCTGCTTCAGGCTCCTTCTCAGCAAGAAAGACTGATGTAATGGCGTCGACTGCATGTTTTATACCCCTGATGACCTGACGTCATGGAAGAGGTGACAGCATCCAATGCAGAAATCCCAAGATACTGGTATTCGGACCGACTGAGGGCTTTCTGCAGGCAGATAACCCTAGTGTGATGACTGCAACAGTGAAACACGAAGAACATCAATATTTCCTCAAGTTTTATACTCTGAGATTTGAATACTACCTATGTAACAATGGGTTCATGCTCTGCCAATGTGCTGGTTACAACTTCCCTTTGTTACAGTACTTCCCCTCCCAACCGTTCATCCCTGTGTTTCCTATTACATTTGAAAAACCTACCAAATTCCAGTCTCCCCATGAAGGCCAAGACCTCATTGGCACTTTTTATGTCGACATCATCATTTTTTAGAATTACTTGGAAATGACTGACTTTCTTGCTTAGCTCTTGACATTCCCACTCACTCTGGTTTGTTTTAAAAATCATGGTTTGAGATCACACTTCACAAACAATCCTTCTCAGTTTTTCAGATTATATTGTGGAAGACTATGGTTTTACAATAACCACATATATATTAGCGATGTCACTGTTGCAAAGGGTTTGGCAACATGGTTAGCCTTTCTGTCGGAGCAAAGAATAACTGGCATTTAACAAAACTCCATGCAAGACATTATTTTACAGTATCTATAAATTATATGTGGTAACATACAGCATATTTACTGCAGTCTGACCATGATATGGGACCATGTGAATTTAATTTACAAAAGGCTCACCAACTGCATTGTTTTATGACAGACAGTGGCATGGAGGCAGTCTGTCTCTTGCCCATGTATTTACTGTTTTGGGCAGACTGGTCAGCTATCTTATTTCGATTGCACGTGTAAATATACTTGATAATTGTTACCTGATAAGATGCGACGTTCAGTTTGTTACCATCTGAATCACAGTGTAACTTGCTACCAGCGTTTGTCTCTCCACATGTATTACTCTTTACTTTTTCAGTACAGTACATTATTTTCTACTACAATTCAAACAATAACTCTGTAAAAAAGCCTCTTACTATAACCATCACAAATATCATTACTGTATGCAGAAATTATTACCATGTTTATAGCACCTCAGATTTATATTTCTACAATATTTTACTTCCACAAATTTATTTTATTTTATTCAGTTATTTGCAAGTTTTTATTATTTTACATGGTATCATGCCATAAACTTTTACTTTTGTATTTACTTACATGACTTTAACTTTATCATATAGTTTAGAATAAAGCAATTAAATAATATTAGATGTGATGTGTGACGGTGCTGTGGAAGGAAACAAACCTTACAGTATTCTACTGGTGTGGAATGATTTAATGAATCAGAAAACCTGTCTTACAGCAGCTGCACCATTTTTTGTTCGAGGAATGACGGGTCTTAAATGACATTCTCACTAAACCCATCCTGGATTAAAACTTGGTAACAGAAAAGGCAGGCGTGACTAAAGTTTATGATGTGATGGGTGATGATGCTGTGGAAGGAAACAAACCTTACAGTATTCTACTGGTGTGGAATGATTTCATGAATCAGAAAACCTGGATCCTGTCTTACAGCAGCTGCACCATTTTTTTGTTCGAGGAATGACGGGTCTTAAATGACATTCTCACTAAATCCATCCTGGATTAAAGCTTGGTAACAGAAAAGGCAGGTGTAACTAAAGTTTGGTGATCATACAGGAAGACCCCTATATGCAGTCTGCAGTGGTGCAGCGGTTGCGTTGTTGCCTCACAGCAAGAGGTTCTCCCGTTTGATTCTCAGCTGGAGTGCGGGGAGTGCCTTCTGTGTGATGTCTGCATGTCCTCCCCGCGGTTAGGTGGGCATTCGAAAGACATGTGGAAATGGGCATGACTTAGTTGAAGGCTGAACGTCCAGCTGGCACCTCAGCATTCATGAAAATCTACTGCCAATCATTAGTGGACCGAAGTTCTGCTGTGGCGACCCCTAACCGGGAAAAGCTGAAAGACCAACAACAACAGGAAGACCCCAATATAAATTATTCATCACTGCTGAAGTATTGCCCTTGTAGAATATTCCAGCTTCTTTTTTTTCCTGTGAACTGATGTATACTGAGCACAACTGGACTGGGTAACACTAAACTTACACTACAAACCGAGGGTTCCTCCATCAAGTGTCGCTTCTGCAGATTCCTGACTCTTAAGTGTTCCTGCTGTCAGGAATTTCCTTCTCTCTAATCTTACATACAGGGCCTATCCTAGTAAGGCTTCCTAAAAGGAATTAAACTGTCTGCACTGGGCTGCAGTTGCACATGCTCTCACCCTGGAATAATATGGTACATTCATCACTTTGTCAGGTTCACTGTTCGGCATGGACCTCTTTACCTTTTTCCTTTTGCCATGAAGTAGTGTACAGACTGGAAGCCTAGCTAAGTGACAAACACTTAGATCCTACTAAAACTATCACTATATAAGAAAATATACCACTTCACTGTTTATGCAGTATTATGCTCTTTGTATTTAGTAATGACAGCATAACTGGTAGCATTTAAGAAGGTATATAAACAATCACTTGGTATACTTCTGACAACAGCCAACAAGGTACTTATGCCTTTTTTTTAATAAAATGTGTATACCGCAGTTTTAATTTTCTAAAGGATGCCTAGCTAGTCAGCTGCTTCTAAGGCATGCTGGTATTTTCCCTAGTCATAGACCTTTTCTACGTTAGCAGTGCCAACAGGAGTATGACAGTGCCTTGAATCATTCATCAGCCTTTGTGCATGACTAGCTTCCTCCCATAGCAAAATTAGTCTTACAAGCTCATCTGTGGGTGTTTTTAGTGCTCTTGCTTGATAGCATACATACCTGACCAGGTGTGAAGTATGTGCATGTGAGCGCATGCTCATGTGAGTGCTCATAATCAATACTATCTAGTGTTTTGGTCTCCTCCTTTGTTTTCTGAACTGTACATGCCCTGTGTACAGCTACTACCACCTTCTGCAGTAATGCGTGCTTCTTTCCATCTGCTTTCAATATACATTTGTATACATAACTTGACACTACATTCAGCTGTTTTGACCATCGTAGACTATTTTGCTTAGCAGTTATCCCCTGACCTTGTTGATAATTTGCATCTTTCTTTCTGCATATTAAAAGTGTTGCCATAGATACGATCTGTGCTCAGCATTTACTGCCGAAAGCTGTGTGTTCTGTTGTCCTAAACTTATATGTTATTCCTGGATATTTACAGGAAAAAGGACGGAGTAAGATTACATAATCTATACAATATTTAGCAAACAGCGCAAATGACTAACATGTTCTTGTCTCACCATATGGTACTTCAAAATATTCCTAGGGGAGGACTTAACCATGGGGAATAAGATATGCGCATGTTTGCTAATAAACAAGCAAGGCAAAGGCCTAGATGTAGCAGTTATCCAGACCATCTTAAGAATAAGTCAGGAAAACAGCCAAATGGGATGGTAACAGGCTTCAAGGAGGAGGGGAATCTTGATTGAAGGATCCTGCTTTTAAAACTTGCACATAACCCTGACAATATGAAGTACTATGACTCTGAGCCTTTCATCCACACCATGAAGTACTACGACTCTGACCTTTCACCCACACCACAACCATCACTGCTCTTCCTATTTTCTGTCTCACTCACCTAGTACCAGCTGTTCTGGGAGTCATTATGAAACCCTCAAACATACAGGCACTTATGGAACCACACATAACTTTAAATTAGTCATACTGATTCTACACAGGCAGAACAAAAGAGCCCATGTAAAGTATGGCATTAGATATGGTAGTGAATAGAATAACAGATGCTGTGAAACAACACGTGCTAAAATGTAAACAGATTTAAAGTCACACTACATCTTGTCCCAATAACAATGAAACTCAAGTTCTGTACAAAAGTGTCTACAGCTGCATAAATGTGTAGAAGTGATTGTAACAAATTACTTAAATTATTCAAGAAGTGGAACAAAAAAGCAATTATATAGAAAAAAGATGCAAATATTACATATGTATAAATATGTGTGTGTGTGTGTGTGTGTGTGTGTGTGTGTGTACTACAGCTATGATGGGGAACTATGGTACTATAAATGAGAAGAAAATGGAAAACTCCCCTGTGTGGGTGGGGGAAACTCCTTGCCTTACTATTAAAGAAGCATGGCATGGGTGGGGAAAACTGCCTGCCTTACTATTAAAGGAGCATGGCATGGGTAGGGGAACCCCCTACCTTACTATTAAAGGAGCATGGCATGGGTAAGGAAACTGCCTACTTACTTTAAAAGAAGCATGGCATGGGTGGGGTTGGGAGGTGGGAAAAGAAGACAGAAGTATGACAATGGTCCTTCTAGAGAAACCAACTACTGGCTGGAACCTTAATCTTTAAGTCTACTCTCTACAGTAAGAGCTTCTTACAGAGTCCCAATACAAAACATTAATTTGTGCATGAGCTGTACAGGTTAATCACACTGGCAAGGCAAAATGTGACAATTAAGAAAACAATGGAAATCATGTCAACTGTCATGACCATGAATTTCAGTATGACATATTATCAGCGGTAGTGGTGCTGCGGTAGCGTTGCCTCACAGTAAGACGCTGTCTGGTTTGATTCTCAGCTAGAGCGTCTTCTGCGTGGAGACATGTGTGAATGGGCATATCTTCGCTGAAGGTTGTGCGTCAGGGCTGGCAAACTCGGCACGTAAAAAAATCTGCTGCCAATCATTAGCGGACCGGAGTTCCGCTGTGGCGACCCCTAACCGGGAAAAGCTGAAAGACACAACAACAACATCTCTCCTTCAGCATTAAACAGCACATACTATCCTTGCTGATGTCATTACTTAGCATTACAGTTAATATGTGGTTGTAATGTGATGTCATTATTTAACATTACAGTTAATATGTGGTTGTAATGTGATGTCATTATTTAACATTACAGTTAATATGTGGTTGTAATGTGATGTCATTATTTAACATTACAGTTAATATGTGGTTGTAACGTGGTCATTATTTAACATTACAGTTAATATGTGGTTGTAACGTGATGTCATTATTTAACATTACAGTTAATATGTGGTTGTAATGTGATGTCATTATTTAACATTACAGTTAATATGTGGTTGTAATGTGATGTCATTATTTAACATTACAGTTAATATGTGGTTGTAATGTGATGTCATTATTTAACATTACAGTTAATATGTGGTTGTAACATGATGTCATTATTTAACATTACAGTTAATATGTGGTTGTAACGTGATGTTATTATTTAACATTACAGTTAATATGTGGTTGTAATGTGATGTCATTATTTAACATTACAGTTAATATGTGGTTGTAATGTGATGTCATTATTTAACATTACAGTTAATATGTGGTTGGAATGTGATGTCATTAAGTCTATGTTGGTTTTTTTGACATTTTGATTCTCTTGTCTACTACTTTCTTTATGCTCATACTCTCTAAAAGATGTCACATGGGTAAAACCTAGACTTGTGCACAGAGTAGCAAAGCATTCAGAGCAAACAAAATCAAGCTGCTTCTTCAGATTAGATGACGATTATTTGCATTTCAGTTTTAGTATTACAACATCTGCAGGTTAGATTACATGTAATAAGTTTCTGACAATAAATCATTTCAGAAAATAAGACTCTCCTGTGGCTGTGATTAGCACAGAAAAGCAGTAAGTAGCTTACATACTTCTACAGATGTCGAGTTCTCTGGGTATAACAGATACATACTCCCATTTGTCTACTTCACTACCAGTATTGTCATGTGGGAAAAGCTGAAATGCTAAGAATATTGAAGGGGAGCTATTTTTAACAAAATAAAGCATGAAACCATCTCCTTTCACAGTAGAAACTGTACAGTACAGTATGACACTACATGGTAACAGGTTAATTCCCACATATATGAGGTTTCAACTTCATTTTGTTGCAAAAAGGATTGTAACTCTCTTTAGACATGGTAGTAATACTTACTGGATGGCCTACATAACTGAGAACTAACTTGCTTTCTCTAGCAGATTATATTTTAGGAGGAGAGTCCTCTGTATTCACCATTCAGTAGCTGACATCTCAACAGACATCTTCTCAGTGTCCCTACCTAATCATGATGGCTTACACAAACCTATACAGCCAAGGGTCTATATTAGAAAAGTATACACCTCCATAAATACACACACATTATCTATCTATCTATCTATCTTATACAGATATACTACATACACACACTTTTAGCCACCTGACAGTATAAACAATGGCACTAGATGATTGTCACTGTTGAAGTGACACCCTGACCCACTGTACAAAACTGTGAAAAAAGGATGATGGGCGGACACATTTTACTATTGACTTTCCAATTTTAACAGACTCCAAACAAGTACTGAGTAAATTCTGACTTCATTGTATTAGAAGGCTATTTAAAAACAGCATTAAAACGTTCCCTAGTAAGCACTACCACTTGTCATGTCAGGCTTGTGGTCAACAATGTCCCATATTTACAATTTGTATTGGTAAGAAGAATACATAGCAATAAGTATGATCATTTAAAACATGTGAATGATCTACCTGCTAGATTCAGAAGTAGGGGATATGACAATTCAATAATACGTAATGCATGTATGAGGGTATAGAGACTTGATAAAGAATAACTTTTACAATTTAAGCATAACCAGAATAAAAACACCAGTACTGACAGATTTCTGAGATTCAGCACCACCTGTGGTAGCAATATGTTCAAAATTAAACAAGTCTTTCAAAAGTTTTGGCCAATTTTCAGGGCAGACTGTTTTTTTTTTTTTTGTCCTTTGGTTCAACGAGAGGGTCTTTTTTGTGGTCCTTTGGATTCCACGAGTGTCTTTACTTATAGGAAGGAACACAGTTTAGGATGGAAGTAACAAGCTGTAAAGATCCTTTTAGACCTTGGACTACACAGAATTACATAACAAACCAGGTATAAATCATGCTGCTCATGTCAAAATATTATACATTGATGTCCTCTACAACTAAACAACTTATGACATGCACATTTGACATATTTAATCACCTGTGCTATGGAGCCTTTTATGTTGGGGAAACAGCTTGCTAGTTTAAACAGAGCAAGCAAATTGTGCTGTAATTGTGAACAGAGTTCCCTTGTTAAACACAAAAAACAATACTAGTGGCACTGTTTAGTTTTTTAGCTATATATGGGACACTCGATACAATAAGCAATAAATCTGAAAGAAAAGGAGAACTGCATAAAGGATGTATGCGGATCATTAACCTGTGCTTAATAATTACTCTGAGATTAAATAATGTACTATATATAATAATAAATATACTGAGATCAATAAATGACTCAACCTGTAGATGATGCACCTTGCTTATTTTTATATATATTTGAGAACTCTCTCTCTTTAAATGCATACGAGCACACACACATGCACACCCTGTTACTCTTATTCTTCATTTATATACATATAATGTGAAATGTGAAATTATAAATTGTAACTTACAGGTTAAGGGTCTTGTTAAATATCCTTCACTGTATTATTATACTATATTATTTAAGCCTATGTAAACATAGATATACTATATATGCAATATTTGTACTTGGGTTTTCCCACCATTTGAGCTGTAAATACAGATATTTCACTGATTGATACTATGCACTGAAGTAGCTCCACAGGGAGTGAAACCTGTTTTGCATTTTTTTTTGTACTGGTGGTGCTGTCTCAATAACGGTACTACTCTGTTTTTCCTTGACTTGTTGCTGTCTCTTTGATTTTTGCATTGTGTACTTTGATCATGCACCTCTTCATGGACCTGACATGTTTTGATGGATAATTATTTTTGAGTGTTGGACTGTGCTTCTATTATATATTTCTCCGTCAATGGCTGTGAGTGATTCAATAACATGTACAGTAAACTCTCAGTTAACTGGCACCCATGGGGATTGGTAGATGCCGGACAACTGTAGCTTCTAGTTGCTTGACAGTTACAATTAAAATAGGCCTGATTTACACTGTACCCTATACTATTTGTTTGGTTTCACTTCTTCTCAGGTTGGGGAGAGAGGGAATTTATTCCTATCTTCCTATTTAAAACTCTAAAAACGTAAGGTATGTTTCTGCAGGGGGAAAACAAAAAGTGTAACATATGAAAATTGTACTGTATTTCTTCGATTTATTTTGCCACTTGCTTGAGTTCTGGTTAACTGAGAGTTTACTGTAGATATGTAAACCCCATCTGATTTGAAGTAGGATTTGTTAAAATAAGGATGATGGTTCCTGTTTTGCTAATTTTGATTGGAGTTCCAATGTATTCTTCGAATGGGAAGCTACTAGGGAAGACAACCTATGTCACTCATAGAGATGGAGATTTGGATTTTACACATGACATGTATGTGGTAAATATTTGAAATGTCAGGACCCACTAGAGAATGTCCTGAAAGAATAACACTAAATGACTGAAATAACAGACTCACATGTATTAAGTCTGAGATGGCCATTTCCCAGAATATTCCCTTTTCTAAGAGGTATGGTGATCTTGGAGTTGGTAAATGTAAGTTTGGGTGCACAGGGGGCTTTCCCTCTGTAAAAAAGAAGTTTAAAGAGAAGAGCAATGTTTGAGATTCACTCTTCTCCTGTTTTTTTTTTTGTCTTTTTTTTTCAGAATATCTGCACTCTGCATTTTGAGTGCCAACATTTCAGTATGTAGCCATGTGTGTGTATGTGTGTGTGTGTGTGTGTGTGTGTGTGTGTGTGTGTGTGTGTGTGTGTGTGTGTACACACACACACACACACACACACACACATTATACATGTTCTTTTCCACCCTCCCCAGCCAACTCTTTCAGGTGCCTAAGCCATTACATGAAGACAGGTTGTCAGGGCTGTAACTGGGGTTTTCCTCCTTTATGGCAGCAGAACAAGCTACCAAGCCCAAACTTTTAAGCACAGGAAATTTATAACTGTGGAACAGCTGGGAAAAAGGCACACTTTCAACATCGTAATCTGATACTTGTCCATGGGAGGTCTTGTCCTGCAGGACAGTATGGCCAGAATGCAGGGTATAAATGTAAGGCCCTGAGATAGCTGCAGCTTGGGCTTGGTTAACTGACTGTGAGCACTGTGACAGGAAGACACTTGTCAGAGACACTTACACTGTTATAAGATGGTCAAAAGATGCAGTAGCAAAGACCCAGTTTTCTTTGTATACATTTTGCTTCTCTGCAGATGTCTATGCTACTAAGGAAATGAATATGGTGAACACCCTGGGAGCTCAGGTGATGCCAATTTGAAACATCCAGAGCTAGAAGTGATTGCCTTTGACTGCAAAGCTCAGGTACCTCTTAGACTGCCTTTCTATTTCAAATGTGAATAAACATCCTGAATTACAACACCACATCTAATCCCCCCCGCTAGTCAGGCAAGGATCATTTGTTCTAAGACTACCTGGAGCAAACATTTTAGGGCTGAATGAATTTATGTCACATAGGTCTAGTATGTACCTGAGATCTTTGGTGTTTTTTGGTACTAAAAAGAATATGTAATAACATATGTCCTGGTCAGACCTCTTGAATGACTGCTTTTTTTCTTAAGAGCTGAAGCACCTTTAGTTTTGGCTACCATTGCCATTAGTCTTTGATGGTGTGGGATATCAAAGGGAAGGGAAGACTGGGGCTGCAATAAAGGGAATCCTGTAAACCCTGGATATAATGGTTCCCACTTACCAGTTGATAGTGTTGGCCTGACA
Source organism: Protopterus annectens (assembly GCF_019279795.1). Classification (NCBI taxonomy): domain Eukaryota; kingdom Metazoa; phylum Chordata; order Ceratodontiformes; family Protopteridae; genus Protopterus; species Protopterus annectens. Next base: position 1,035,551,780 of record NC_056739.1, on the reverse strand, counting down.
CATGGAGGGCAATCAACCACTGATTGTCACCAGAGGGGAGCAGTCAAGCAATTTTTCAGAGCTGCTACTGAATCCAACCCCAAGGAGACATGACTGACCAATGACTACTGAGGATACCTCTCAACTTATTTGCTCAAAAGTTTTGGACAATGCAAAAAGTAATGGGGGGTGGTGAAGACCATAAACCATTGATGATTTGTAAATATTATTCTAATTCACTTAACTCATTACAGCCAAGTGATACCTCCAGGTGCTTCTGAAGTTACATCCTACTGATGTCTCTAGGCATCAAATAATGCTTGTTCATATTTGCATTAATATTTCCAAAACCAGTGCTACATACAAAGTTATGAAAGATTTCATCTTAAAGCTTACACAGTGGCAAACACAACTGTATTAATATTTAACCTCAGTCTAGTGCAGATAAAGAGATAGTAATTGCTATTCATGCAATATTTATTTATACTGTTAGAAATTTCATAGTTTTTCTAAATATCTCAACACCCAAGTCACACAGACAGAACTGCTTAGCCTTGTATGAAAGCTCTCGGCTGAAACAACAAAATGCTGCTGACCGTATATGTGCAACCTGAGTGATTGCTGAGATACCATAAGTTGTTTATAAATATGTTTACTGTAACTTAAGAATTCCAGTTTAAAATCTAAAACCTAAAGAAAACTACCATTATAAAATAGTTTATGCTGAAGAGTTTGCAATTTACACCTTTTAGTGATCTCCCTTGTTCCAGAGATATGAACATTTGTTTGAAATATGAGGATATAATTTGACTTTATCAAAAAGCTTAGGCTCCACCCACTGGAAATTACAGTGTAAACTTCCAGAGATCAATTGGAGGAATGAGTTAAAAGTTAATAGCGTAAAAGGATATGAAGCAGGATGCATTTTCTGAACAATAAGAAATATAAACCTCTAATGTCTGTCATCAATGACTGAAATCCTCTACGAATTGCCAGAAAATCAATGGCAAAAATTTTAGGCAAAGTCAGAAACAGTTGAAACATATACAAACATGTCAAAGATTACTTTTAACATCCACTTCTTTTCAAGTTTATGAAATGCCTTCTTGTTATTTAAAGTAATCAAACCGTATACATTTTAAAATAGTTTCTACAACAAATGCAAAGAAAAACCGTAATTGAAAGAACAGTATTAGGAAACCAGCATATTACACAGATGTACTGCTTGAGAAGAAACTGCCCTTTGTGGCGAGTATCACTGTAGTGTCAGCTAGAGTCTCTATTGTCCACATCTCTCAAATGTCCAAATTTTCACAGAATGTCCAGATTGTTGCCTCATATTTCTAGTTTGTTCTCTATACAATTTGTGTTTTTCTGGCAAATGATTGAGGATTGAAATCACTAAATAATGAAAGCCATTTCACTTTTATATTTCATATCCTTGAGAAAATGCATTGTAATACAAAACCTATTACTGGTTATTTGGTTCCACAATAGGGTCTTTTTGTGGTCCTTTAGTCCCAAAAAAGGATATTTTTACTTAACAGGAAGGAACAGAGTTTAGGATGGAAATTGCACTACAAAGATTCTTTTAGACCTTGGACTATACAGACTTACATAACAAACCAAGTGTAGATTATGATGCTCATGCCATGGCAAAATGTTTGCAAAACAAAAATACATACAAGTCCTCTGCAACTTAACAACCTATGACATGCAGTAATGAATACGGGACATACTTAGTCACCTGTATTGTATGGAGCCTTTTATGTTGGGGAAACAGCTTGCCAATTTAAACAGTGCAAGGGAATTGGGCAGGCAACTAAAAAACTGGTTCTGCTTACTTGTGCAAAGTTTAATGCTTAGACTTGTTTAAAACAGGGTGTCTTCCTGCCTTCCAGCAAGCACTCAAGAAAACAAAATTACACAAAATTTAGTGAGGTGTCCGGCACTCATTATCACTATGAAGGGCTGGAAAGCCAGCAGTAATGGAGTATTAGTGTAACCACACAAATACAAAATGCTCAGCACGCATAATGCTCACAGAACTACACTTACTAAGCAAGACACGTCAATGCAACAGAACAAGGATGGAATAAGAATAGGAGCGAAAAGGACAGTTAAAAGAAAACAAACAACTCTACAATGTTCCCAAGACATTACACGTTACATGTCTACTCAAGTTCGGGTAATTGAATTGCTACAACTGAATTGCCATTCTTGCTTGATAAAAGAAAATTGTACTTTTATACTTTTGCAGTTACACATCAGAAGAGGCTGTTTTACACTGAACTCATATTTTAGTGCTTTTAGATGACAGAATTTCATACAGATGCAGACTTATGTAATTACAGATGTCATTAGCAGCTGCACAGCAAGCTTTTGCGAGACCAGCATAGACTGCTTTTTTAGAATCTCTGCACTTAAACCTGTAATCATGTGGTATGTAATTGAGGGAAGAATACTGTATACTTAACACAATCACTATAACTGGAGCTGTTGAACAAAGAAAAAAGAAACAGCAAAACAAATAGTCAACATACTCTTCAGAACTGCTTTGTGTCGTGACATAAAATACATTTTAAAAGATGATGCTGAATTCCCATGAGATCTCCCCTCCCTTAAACTTTAGAAAAGGAACCTTTATGAGAAAAAAAAATTAACTGCAAGAACCATGCCAGAGTATGACAACCTGGAAAGAATAAACATGATACATTAGCCACCTTAGTGCTCTTTCTCTAGTGCTGGAAAGTCACTGAAGGCCTTCATATGACTCAGTTCCTTCAATTATGGTATGAAGAAAATATAAAAGTACAAGGGTGATGCTATCCTTACTTTACAGAGGGAACCCAAAATATCCAAACTGCTCAGTGTAAAATCCAGGATGACGTGACAAATTCACTTTATGCTCAGGTTGATCACAGATATAGCATGTAGACTATTTTAAGTATTCGCTAATGGAAATAGTAGATAATCAAAGAGACTTTTTAAACATGTCTTAAGCCAAAATGAGAAATATAGTATGGACAGCTGCATTTTAGAATGCACTAATTAGCTAGTTTGTTTCCTGAAGGAAACCAGAGTACACAGAGAAATGCCACAGATACAGGAAGACCTTGCAACTTACACATAAGCAAAAAAGCAGTGACAAAGGACTGAATCCTGAAACTGTGATGCTGAAACCTTTACCACTAGGCCATCCAGCTGCTACCATGATAACAAATATTCAAAACCAAATGACACGAGTAAGCATACAGAAAAAAAGTAATGCATGTTGCAATAAAGTTAACCCATTTCCACAGGAAAGACGTTCAACAACTAGGGCCACTTTCCAGATTCACATATTTGCACCTCTGCATTTCTATTCATGGCCTGAAAGAAACTGAAAATACCATTTACTGAGCTGTTTTCCAACCTTCTTCCAGTCATAAATCTATCAATTATGTAAGAAGTAAGGGTATTAAGGTCATTAGCTGTCATAGCAACAGTGGGACACCTCAGAATGTACAACTGGTATTGCAGTAAGAGATAAATTAGCAAAAACACTGCCAACTCTGCAGTTCACAAAAGTCAGTGATTACAACCTACTCATGACTGCCCCTGTCAACATGATGTACCATCATAGCTGGATTAAATGGCTGATTTCAGACATAGTCTGTATGACTGCTGCATCTGTACAATAACAGCACACTAGACCAGGACAGCAGACAGTTACTTCCAGTACTACAACTTCCTCCTAGCATAGAACCCACCTCTACTACAGCTATTTATATCTGTAACTAATTTTCCAGTGGTATCGGGCAAAAAACAGGTGGACATTATCTTTTCATTATTTGTTATTTGTTTATCAATCTGTTGGCTAACCAGGATGATGGACTTATCCGTATTTTAGCCATGGACCACACCTAAAGAGGTCAATGTGTGCAGCACGATGCTATACAACTTTTAACATGAAAATAAGGACGGATCAAAAGTGCTCTGGCCTTTGCTGTACTAGAACCAGGCATCTGTTCTACGAATGGTGCTGGATCCAGGAGATCTCAACCTAAAGTGATGGCTTCAAATGTATTAACTTGGATGGTTGTACATGCTTTGGGGGGCACAAGGAGTGAAGTACAGTCTCGTTTGTACATGCTTTGGGGGCACAAGGAGTGAAGGATAGTCTTGTTTTACTGCTTACACTTATGCCTTTGTGCACAGAAATCTGGAACATTTCCAGTGACATCTGAGACTTGGCCTGATTGGGTTTTACAGGTCACCTCTGTAGGTCTCCTCAGAAAAGATTAAGCTTGAGACACTACTAGACAGCTGAAGGCGATAATGTTCTCCAGTGCATAATCAGAGGGTTACTGAAGTACCAGCTTACTGGCACTTAAGTCCAGCTGCTGTACCAGGCAACACTGTTCTAGCTTTCCATAAATTATGACAAAGATTTCAAGCAGTGAACAAGGGTGAAACTGCAGGCAAATCTTCTTTAAAGTTTGATAACTGTATCAGAGTGCTAGTTGGCGACTTTAAGAAGTATGACGTCATTCAGACATGATATTGGGTTATGACATAAAGGTCCAGGGATAGTGCATTCATAAAAACTTAAAATGGTAGATGACGAGGAACCGATCCTTGAGACAGTCAGGAGGGAAGAGCTAACCCTGAAGAAAGTGTGGAGCCTATTTTGACTTTCAAAGTCACATTCACAGACAATTAGCATGAGCTAACAATTAAAATATACTACATGCAGTAGTACATCACTGTATCAGTGTTTTTATTAGTATTCTTCTTCTTCTTCTTTTGGCTTTTCCCAGTTAGGGGTCGCCACAGCAGATTACCTGTCTGCACATGATTGGCAGTGGAGTTTTATGGTGTCGAGTTGCCAGCGAGGCGCCCAACCTTCCACAGAAGGCGCAAACTCACACCTAGGGCCAATTTAGAGTGTCCAATCCACCTTACTGCATGTCTTTGGGATGTGGGAGGAAACCGGAGCACCCGGAGGAAAACCACGAGACCACAGGGAGGACATGCAGACTCCGCACAGAAGGCACCCCAGCTGAGGATCGAACCGGAGAACCTCTTGCTGTGAGGCGGCAACGCTAACCACTGCACCACCGTGGCTGCCCATTATTAGTATTATTATTACTTTGTTAAATTTATTGTACCTCAAATGGCCTATAAGGGGGTTGTAATGCTGTGAAGTTTGGTTTTGTTGTCAACGTTTTGCCTCCCTGGTGCAATTTAATGTGGGCATAGAGTGTACTGTGGTTCAATTTTCAATGATTAATGTTATCAGATCAAATTCAAAGCCTAGAAAGGCCTTAAAAGAGCATACCCTGTATCAAATGCTCATTTTCTTCTCCACGTATCTGGTCCCTTTTTTTAAAAACAGCAATACAATCAAGCTTTCTAGTTTTAAGAGGGATAACATTCCATCATCTACCAGCTTGAGAATGGAAAGAATATTGCAGTACCTTAGTTCTACCAATTCCTTCTTCCACAAGGTAGTTATTATTCCTAGTAGCCACCTGATGACATACCTTAGTTATTCCCACCAAAATCATAACCATCATGAAAACTTTTGTGTACAATTAAAATCACTTCACACCTATCTATATATAATGGAAACAAGGGACAAAACCTTCCACTTGCTATTATATTTCATACTCTAAGACCTCTAATTTGTCTGGTGAAATACTTCTCAACCCTTTTCCTATCTGTTCAGCTACATATACATACAAATGAATATACCATATTCCATAACAGGCCTTATTACTGCTTTATAAATAGGTATTAAATGCATCTTTCTCCCTGTTAACAACAGTTCTGCATAGATTTCTAAGCTCAGAGTAACACCTTCTAATAATTAAATATATCTCAAAACTTAATTTATTATAGAGTTTATCCCAAAGTTCTGTACAACATTTACATCACAAAGCAAAAAGTTGTCCATCACGTGTAGTGAACAGGGATTGTCAGATCCTTAATGTATAAGATATAGCTTTTTAAAATTAAACTTTATACTATCTAAGACAGCCCCCACAGATGTAAAATATCCCTGTACTACATCTTGGTCATTGAAGCATGTTATAAGTGAACCGATTTTAGGGTCATCAGCATATTTACACAACCACAACTTATTCTAGATATGGAAAGCATGCCATAAACACACCAAAAAGAATAGCCCAAAACAGACCCCCTAGGAGACACTAGAGTTAATTATTTTTACTGCAGACAAGATATCACCCAGCCTAAGTCAACATGATACATGGTCTAACCAGTTCTTGACCCATCTAACAAGATAATTCAAACCTTTTTTAAAGTCAATGAAATAACTCTATGATGGAGAATGGTGTCAAACGCCCTGGCCACATCTAAGTAGATAACATCCACAGGCTTCTCCTCATCCAAGGCCTCTAAAAGAGATTGATAAAAACATGACAGATTTGCCAAACAAGAACGACTATGGACAAATCCAAGATGATTTAAATCTTTCCCTCTACTCATAGAATTTATAATGCATTCAGACAAGACTCTTGCAAAACGTTTTCCTTGAATACAAGTCAAAGTAACTGGCTTTTAATTCTCAACCAGGAGAACAACATTTACAATGTTAACATCTCTTCAATGGCTTGTAATAAGAATACTTGTAATTTCATACTTTTTTGAGAGACTGTTACAAGTACAGTTGTTTGTCTCTTGTAATGATATTGTGTGATTTTTGTGAGTGCCATCCCTTCACCTCATTTTATCTAGGATTCGAATGTTAGGGTAAAGAGTAACACCTTTAGTGATTTTGCTCTGATTCAAAATTGTAGGTCCAAGCCACATTTAAAGATGATCTCCTGCGACCAGCATTACAAGACTAACTACAGTGAATATTTAAGTAACTTTTTACTGCTTACACAGACTGAGTCATTAATGTTTCTACTGCTAATCTACTACTGTATTGTAACTTATTTTTATCCAGTGTATGTCAATGTAGGTTTATCACAATATTTTAGGATTTGAATTATGTTCATGTACTTTACTGAAAGTTTTTTTTATTTGTTTAATTCTATGTTTCTGTACTGCAGTTGCTATGCTATGTGGCCTTTATTCTTTGCATTAATCCATGACATTGTATAATTTTTGTGTGGGACTTTTCTCCCTGGGCCTCAGCTGAAAAGTTTTTTTTTATTTTGCTCAAATCGACTTTCCCAGTCCACAAATGAGAATATATGAAAAATAAATGTTCCTAATAACTTTGTCTTCTTAAAATTTGAGAAGAAAGATATGTAACTACCTTTCCACTCTACAGGATGTCAGAAATGATATGACAAGTGCTAGCATGAAATAATGCAGGACGTCAGAAAAAGATTGGAGTGTGGAAAAACAGCTTCAGGTACTAATCAGCTAAAGTACATCTTAAATTGTGTTTTCTTTTTATGTGCAACTCTTGGGTTTAGATTAAAGAGAAAAAAGTCATTTGTGATGTGAAGAGACTTGAATATTTGGGTGGACTTATCCTTTAAGCACTAACCTGGAAAGCAGCCATCATTTACTAAAGCTACACTGAAAGAAGACAGTAGTAATTACAGGCATTAACACAACAAGGGGGTCCCATATGATCCCCTTTATGCACATTAAAGGTCTTGCCAAAGAACTGAGGTAACTGCACCAGAGGCAGAAGCTTGACATCCTAATCATTTAAGGACACAAACCACAGTCAGTCAATGTCCACAGCTCCACTGAATGATTAGACTGTTTCTTACTAGGCTTTACAGCAGCAGTGCATAAACTTCTTTTAAAAAGAAATGTATAAACTAAAATACGCATTAGCATACCTCTCAAATGTCCATATTTTCACAGAATGTCCAGATTTTTGCCTCATATTTTTGGTATATTCCTCATAAAATTTGTAGTTTTCTGGCAAATCACTAAGGATTGAAAACATTAAATAATGACATACAATGACATACACTTGAGTTTCAGACTTCATATCTTTCAGAAAATGCAAGCTAACACAAATTCTACTATTCAAGCAACACTCAAGTTTATAAAAGCTATGTTTAAAATCTATCCTTATTTTTGGGCCTTTGTCCTCCCATTATTTTACGCTTTGTACAACTTTCTTTTTTTCTCAAATATCTTTTTATTGAATATTTTTCACTCATAAATGCAAAAAGGAAAGGATAAACAGAGCACAACATAGGAAACTAGATGTTACACATTGCTTGACATGGACAAGTTATTAAACTAGGTATAAACTCACTGTACTAAATAAAATCAGATTTGCTAAAGTTTACAATAATGAATTACCATGAAGTTATGCTTATGTTATGGTTTAGTCAGGATATTGTTCTAAGACAACAATTCACTTGTACATTATGGTAACAAATGAGTGTATAACTTGAAGCACAACACCAACCTCAATAAAATACAAAAAATCTACACAACTATGCCATATATACATATCTACAAAAATGTCACCTTAGTTAATGGAATTACTACTTTTAACCAAAAGGTGTCTTTACTACCCATATGTATTTACATTTGTTTTGCAATTTATGACAGAATATCAGTTAAAGCTTTGCAATAGTTCTGATAATATGTTTGGTTCTTTTGACTTTTTGTACAAAGTTTCTTAGCCAATACATGCTTTTTTGCCATGTTCTTGTATTCTGACCAAGATAATTTGGATCTGTCTATCCAGTTTTTAGCTATGTAAAATTTTAATAGGGTGCATGATGTTACTATAATGTGTTTGTTGAGACTGTTATTATTATTTTTTAATTATGTAGTATTGCTGTCTTCCATGACAAAGTAGATTTTGAGTAGCCTGTTTTTTCTAACAGGAATCTCATTGAGCGCCACAGTTTATAAACTGTTTTACAACTCCAGAAGATGTGGAAGCTAGCTTCTTTATTAGGACAAAAGGAACAATAAGATGACTTAGATGGGTTCAATTTGTTAAGGTGCACAGGTGTATGGTATGCAAGATCATAGTCTGGGTGTAAATAGTCTGGGTGTAAATTAGCTTCTTAAATGGCATCAGTTTCATAGTATTTCCAATGGCTAATTCCTTCTGGTTGTCTGTCATGTTCCTACCTTTTCCTTCCCAATACTTTGAGAATAGAATTGTATTTTGAAATTTAACTTTTACTATTAATTTACACGTATTTAAGAGCATTTTTTGTACAAAAGTAAATTTTGAATTTGTTGTGCTAATTTGATATCTTGCTCAATTACATTGATATCCTTGGTTATATTGTTAACTAAGTATAGGAATCATTTAATTATCACATTATATTTATTGCTTGCTCTAAGTAAGTTCTTGATATTTTCCATTGAAAGGTTCTATAATTTGTAGAAGTCCCATACTGTATAATTTTTATTTAATGGGTATTTATCTAAGCTTAACATAGAGTTTGCTAGTTTTATGTCAGGGGTGTTATGTATTGGTTGTAGAAGAATAATCATATCCCTTAGATTTAATGATATTAGAAATTTCTTGAAAATTTCACATTTATTGATTAAAACTGGGTGCATTTTTGTTGTCTTAAGAGTTTCTTGATTTAAGAAGGGAATCGTTTTCGGGTTAACTTTAGATGTCATAATGTTTTGGTGAAATAACTTCATCCATAATGGGTACCATTCATTACCTAATGGGTCATAGTTTGCTATTTGCATAATGCGACTAGCACTAATAATTTAATGGTACAGTTTAAAAATCTGGAAGGCTTAGACCTCTTTTCTTTTGGAAGTATTAGTTTATTGTAACTAATTCTTGTACTTTTTGGGTACCATATGCATTTTGCTAGCCAAGCTTTTATTTTAATAAAAAAGGTAGCTGGAATTTTCATGAAAGTGGCATTCAGCTGGTATAAAATCTTAGACAATATGTACATTTTGACAATTTAAGCTTTTCCCATTTGTTAACATTACCGACTATAGTGGTCCAAGTTTTAAATATGTCATTATTGATCATATCTGCTTGTGTATGGCTAAACATTATACCTAGATATTTCAAAGTATATTGCACTTTCACATTAGTCTCCCGGAAAATAAAATTCCTTTTGAACAAGGGGGTTAAGTGGCTATATAATTGACTTTTTGGGATTAATTGTGTAGTTTGATACTTGAGAAAACTCATCTATGGACTTTAAGATTTTGCTTAAATCAGTATTGGGATATTGAAAGTAGATACTTAGGTCATCTGCAAAAGCTGTGTATTTTATTTGGGTTTTAGATACTGAAACAAGGTGGTGGTAAGTTCTCTGACTGATTAGTAATAATGCTTCTAGATATAAACTGAACAGGTTTGGTGAGAGTTGGCAACCCTGTCTGGTGCCATTTACAATTTGTACTGGGTTAGATGTTTTCTTATTGATATAAAGAGTTGTAATTGCTTTACTATATAACATTTTGATAATTTTTATGTATTCTTCTGGGAATCCAAATTGAAAAAGTATAAAGAGGAGGACATTTTGATTAACTCTGTGAAAGTCTTTTGTTGCATCCACTGATAGAGTGTATTTAGGGGATTTGTCCTTGCCACAGAGGTGGGATAAGGCATAAGTGGTTAGCGTATTGTCCCATACTTGTCTCTCACTCATAAAGCCTAATTGCTCAGGTGCAATTATATATAAAGGAAGCTACTTTCTATAACCTGTACGCTAGAATTGTTGAAAATATCTATATTTATCAGAGCTATAGGTCTGTAGTTGTTCAGATTTGTGGAGTCGGTATTTGGTTTTAGGATAAATATATATTTTTAGAATTATTCATATAAAAGTCTGAAATACCAAATTTTGTTATATGATTGTATAGTTATAAAAGTATTGGTGTCACTTGTAGCTTGAAATGTTTATAGAATTCTGTCACATACCCATCAGGACTAGGAGCTTTCCCAGGTTTTAGCTTCTCAATAACCTTTTTTACTTCCTTTTCTGTTAATGGACTTTTTAGACTATTAGATTGAGATTTGTTAATCTGAGGGAATTCTAAATTATCCGCAAAGTTTTGGAAAAGATTGTCATGTATATGGTCTTGTGGGCCGTAGATGGTTTGAAATATTTATCTTCAAAACCCCTTATTATTTCAATATCTGAGTTGAAGGTGTTATCTTTATATTTTATCTCTTGTATTTTACATGGGGGGTTTCTTACATTGTTAAGTCTCGCTAACATGTAAATGTATATTGTTGCATTATAGTCTCATTTAACTGTTTTTGTAAGCTTTCCATTTGTTTCTCAAGAGTAGATATTTTTTTTTTTGTAATTCTAGTTCGATTAGTCTTAACTTATCTTCTATGTTACTTATTTTTTCCCTATTTAGTGTTTTATAAAATGATACTTTTTGGATCAGGGTACCCCTAGCTATGGCTTTAAAGGCTGCCCATTGAATATCCAGAGGAGTATCCTTATTTGCAAGGTTTTCATTTAATTGAATAAGGGAGTTTATAACTTCTTGCTCCACTTCTTTAATTTTCAGCAGGTTTGAGTTTAGAGTCCAGTTTGAAGTATTGTGGTAGTGTATCTAGCTTTATTTTGTGTTATTATTATATTTATTTTTGAGCGATCAGATATTGATCTAGGTTCTGAGATATATTGCACTTCATTATCAGCAATGCATTGAGAAATTAGGAAGATGTCAATTCTTGATCAGGTCTTATGGTAGGGGGAGAAATAGGTACATCTGCTTCTTAAACTATCTGTGTTGTTAACTTCGAAGGGTTCTATTAGGTTAAAGTCTTCAGTTAATTCTGATAAAAAAGTTGTGGCTTGAGGCGATTGAGTGTTATTTTTATTTGATCTATCTTTAGATGGATTTATTGTTATGTTCTAGTCTTCACCAATTACAATCAGATGGTCTGGGTTCTTTAGTAACAAGTTATACATTTCATTAGAAAATCAAGCTGATAGTTGCAGGATCCATAGGCATTACAAAATAATAGTGTTTTTTTTTATGCTGGATATGAGCATGTAAAATAGCACCATCTATCATTTGTATCGATGCTGTGTTTAATGATATTCCCTTTAAATGATTCTGTAACTGTTATAGGTGTCCCTCTTGATGAGGTACTGTCCTCAGCTGCTATTATGTGTTGAGTCCACTTAGTGTTTTTTCTGTCTCCTTGTCCCATTGCTCCGTAGTCATATGAGTTTCCTGTAAAAAGGTTATATCTGAATTTGATTTATATATAAGGTGCATAATTAGCTTTTACTTTTTAATGTCTTGCAAGCCATTTATATTCCACGAGGCTGCATTAATCATCTTATTTGATAATTAATTTAAATACCTATGTAACTGAATTATCTATGGATGCTATGACGGGAGTATTTGGCAAAACATTGCGAGTAGTGTCTGATGTGTGTTGAAAACAGCAGCATGAAAAGAGAAAGTGACACTTTGCTCTTTCAGAAATTCCCTAGTGCCTGACCTCCTACCACTATCCTCTGAAAGAGAAGGGTTAATCCAGTAAGCAAGTAATATATATATATATATATATATATATATATATATATATATATATATATATATATATATATATCATCCTAGAGTTGAAACATCTAAAAATATATACAATTTTAACCATCACACAGTAATTATTTCAGCCGCGGTGGTGCAGCGGTTAGTGTTGTTGCCTCACAGCAAGAGGTTCTCCGGTTCAATTCTCGGCTGGAGTACCTTCTGTGTGGAGTCTGCATGTCCTCCCTGTGGTCGAGTGACATTTAAAAGACATGCAGGTAGGTGCATGTGTGAATGGGCGTTCCTTCTTTGAAGGTTTGCATCGGGCTGGCACCTCAGCACTGTAAAAATCCACTGCCAATCATTAGCGGACCGGAGTTCCGCTGTGGCGACCCCTAACCGGGAAAAGCCGAAAGACATTAGTATACAGTAATTATTTTGCATTCCAAGGAACATCACAACTCTACTAGGATAAACACCACCTAGCCTGCAACTTAAGTTGTGAATAACATAAGCATTACTAACCCAATCAGGAATTAGGGATAACTTGTAGCTTGTAATATTCATATTTCAACATATTGGTATAACCTTGTAAATAGTTATAATTGGATAACTGTGCTCTTTTGTCCACATTTTCTTTTGGGTATCTAGACAGTTCAGGATTTAAAACAAGTCTTGGTAGAACAATAGGCTCTATTGATAAAGAATGTATCAAACACTAAATTATGAGCATATGCTATATACCATAGTTCTTATGATCCGCCTATACAAACAGAGAAATTTAACTCCAATATATGCTTTATATTAAAATGCACTACATCTAGTATCCCAACCATTATGTGACCTTCCATGGTTCTCCGGCTACTACTAAGGCCAAAGGACAGAAGAGAAAAAGAGAAAACAAAAAAAAAAACCTGTTGTATGAACACAAAGTCAATGTTATTTGCAATACTATGGCAGCAAAGTCTCCATAGCATAAAGCTCGTTTTCTGCATGAACAGTCTGTTGTGCAGAGATCACATTTGCAGTAGCTTTTTCCTTTCTATTCCTGTTTCAGTCTTACTTTCTTCATTTTCATCATCCAGACTATCAACTAATTAATATAGTTTCTTCTTCTAAAAGTATCTTTTAGATACTACTGCTAGTTATGTATACGAAGATTTGCAGTACCTGTGAGTTTTTGAAGCTAGAAAATCTTCCAGTTCATTAAATGCAGCTGTCCCTCAGTTTATAGCCTTGTATTATTCCAATTTACTTCCTGGATGTCATTCTGCTCATTCTATTGGCTCAACTAGTACATTCACATTGTTTTTGCTTTTCTTTGGATCTTTTTGGCTGCTGTAGACTTGATTTGGCTCTGACATCAATCCGTGGGTTAATTTACATGTGCAGCATGAGGTGAAAGATCATGGGACGTCCGACGAGGCTTAGCTTCCTGGAAAAACTGCCTTAGAATTTTGCAATGGAAAGGAAAGCCCATGGAGACTTTTTTCTTACAAATTAGAGGTAAATACCTTCAGAAACTTTAAAAAATAAGTAAAAAATACTAGCGACGCCTGTATTAGTCGGATGCGACGCCTGTATTAGTCGGATTTAAGGTCGTTTACACTTTAGATACAATTTTAAGTGCTAATGAAGACAGTTTAGTTGTTACTATTTATTTTGGAGGGATCTCATTGAATGCTTTTAAAAAAGCTGAAGTTGCTTCATCTTTGCTTTTTGCTTGGTATGTGGATCCCTTGTATTGAAATTGTAAGGAAGTATGATACTTCATTTGGAACTTTATTTTGTGTTTTATTAAGTATGCACAGAAAGGTGACAGAATTTGTCTCTGTTGCTTGATGGCTAAGGGTAAGCCCTGTGCAACTATTATTTTATTTCCTTTCCAAATAATTTGTTTTTTAGATTTGCCAGCTTGTATGGTCATACTGGCATGTGTTGCATTTAATATTCTCACACAGGCTTTGTCCAAAGTTCTTGCACTAAGAGATTGAGAATTATGTACATTAACTATAAAGCAAACTGTAAAAATATTAACCAAAAGTGATACAGCACATGAAAGTAATTCAGTCTATCTACTGTAGCTTGGCAGCTCTAACTGAGCAAGTAAACCAGAGGCTACAATGCTCTACTCAAAATTTTCAGCAATGAAATTTGGATATTTAGTATACTAATTAACAAAATAGAAAGCTCTATTCATTTGGTCTTAGAAGTAGCAAGAGTTTCTGGAAAAGCTGACAAAGGGGTTAAGTTTGCTTACCACAATATCATGCTTTGACACAAGAGCCTGACATCTTTATAATTGTATTCAGTCATGATATTGGGACAGTCTTGAGGCAAGCACAAGCTGGATGTCAATACTTTACAGTATACAAAAGCACATCTCTATTTTAACTAGAGAAGAGTCACAGACTGAATAGAAAACTGCAGCCATTGTCTGGGTATGTGAGCATTTCAACACATAATTTACTTGTCTCAGTGATGGTTTTCTCCTCAATACATTTGGACTATGATGTTCCCTTGTTCTGAATCATGAGTGGATATGATGACATTCCCATGTCCTGAATCATGAGTGGATATGATGATATCCCCGTGTCCTGAATCACGAGTGGATATGATGATATTCCCTTGTCCTGAATCAGGAGTGGATATGATGACATTCCCACATCCTGAATCCTGAGTGGATATGATGACATTCCCACGTCCTGAATCCTGACTGGATATGATGACATGGTTCTACCTGACTTCGTCGACAGCGCAGAAGACCGACATCGGAATCCGGAGCTCCAGAAGATCGAAAGTGAAGAAGACCGACGCGAATCGCGAGTGGCAGAACATCGACAATGCAGAAGCCCGACACGACGGATGACAACACCAACGCCGAGGATGCCGACATGGGGAAAGGCTGTGTGAGTATGCGGTAGTGACGGACGTTAGGGTGCGAGGCAGGTAAGTGTGGAGATTGACGGTCTGTGGGGATAGGGGTGCGTTAAGTGAGTTAGGCTTAGGGAGCGATAGGGCGGTTAAGTGAGTTAGGGTTAGGAGCGGTAGGTAAGTGTGCGATAGTGACGGACCTTAGGGTTAGGGTAAGGGTTAGTGTGGGCTTGTAAGGATTTTGGTGTGCTTGTGTTGTGTGTGTGGTTTGTGGAATGGGGATGTGTTTTGTTTTTAATTGTTATTGTGGTGTGTGCAGTGTATGGGGTTTCGTGTTTGTGTACCGTCGGTTATTTCGTTGTCGGTTATGTGTGGTTTCGTGTTTATGGACTGTCGAATATGTGGTGTCGGTGATGTGGTTGTCGGTGTTGTGTGGTTTCGACTATGTCAGGTAGAACCGATGACATTCCCATGTCCTGAATCCTGAGTGGATATGATGATATTCCCTTGTCCTGAATCATGAGTTGATATGATGACATTCCCACATCCTGAATCACTAGTGGATATAATGATATCCCCATGTCCTGAATCATGAGTGGATATGATGATATTCCCTTGTCCTGAATCATGAGTGGATATGATGACATTCCCACATCCTGAAAACTAGTTCTGTAGAACAGGTGGCTAAAGTCCAGGAGACATGTCAGCTATGCCAG